>NC_089597.1:17141773-17441773 GCF_019320115.1 Miscanthus floridulus
TTTGATTTGACTTGGTTGTGTGGTGTAAATGGTCTTCGCTCATAATTGTTTGGTCTTGGAGGGTGGAAGTTATTGTTGCCTTGTTTGATTTGAGCCATGAATTTGTTTTCTTCCTCAATTCTTTTTCTGTAATCATCATCTGATTTGCAATATTTTTGAATGACTTCGTAAAGCTCAGCAACCGTACTTGGCTTTTCTCAAGCAAGATGAGAAGCACATTGGCCTATGCGAAGCCCTTTGATTGTGGCTATTATTACCACTTCGTCTGGTATATTTGGGATTTGTGCCTCGATTTGGATGAATCTCTTGAAATATTGGCTCAGGGGTTCTTTGATTTGCTATTTGTAATTGAAAAGATCTATGTCTATGAGGCCAGCTAGCTGGAATCCTTGGAAGTCAACGAGCAAATTTGCTTTAAGTTGATCCCATGAATGTATTGATGTTGCTTTTAGCGAAGAGTACAATTGTTGTGCTGGTCCTTTAACTGCCATGACAAGAGATTTTGCTAATGTAGTTTCATTGCCGCCTCCAGAAATTACTGTGGCTTCAAAACTCATCAGAAATTACCTTGGGTCAGATTGACCATCAAATGTTGGTATCATGTTAAATTTGTATCCTAAGGGCCATTGTGCTAGCTGCAAATTTATTGATAAGGGAGAGCTTATGTCAATTGATATGGATGACTTTTGGGAATTCTTCTCTTGAGAGGCTTTGGTTGCTGAATTTGGTTCTTCCAAATGTATGACTTCGTGACTTGCGCTTTGAAGTTGTTCATTTAGTTCACGAAGGGTGGCTTTGGCTTCTTCTATTATTTGTTTGAGAGACTTTTCTCTTGCCCTTGTGCGACATTCTTCGAGTTCTTTTTGCTTCCTCAGCACTTGTTCTTCTAGCTCTTTTAGTCTTTGCTCTTCAGCTTCGCTTGTCTTTGAGGAGTTTTGATCATGAGGTGCATCTTTTTCAAGACTTGATTATCGCCTGGGTGGGTCATCTTCGGTTACCCCATTGGTAAATTTCTTGTTCGGTCTACCCATTATCTTCGCGTGGTTGTGGGAGTCTTCGAGCACACACAAACGGTGGACGCTAGATGTTGGGTAAAGAAATCACACAAGCATCAAAATCTGAACACAAAATAAAGTTGTATTCATTTCTTGATCGTACTGTACATGTCAGAGGTGGTATTTATAGGGGCTCTAGTCTTCGTACTTTATATAAAATGACTATTTTACCCCAAACTCAAATGGTTACAACCATTTTCAACTACAAGGGCAAAGTGGTCTTTTTCTCCTTTTGAGTCTTCATTCTTCAACTTTTGCACATCAATTTACTGATGTCTTCGTCTTCAAGACTTAGTCGATTTCATCCTTGGCTTTCTTCTTCTTCCGGAATGTTTAGGCGAAGTCAAATTCTTGGCTTCGTCTAATCTTGCCTTCTTCTTCCTTCCAGCGAAGACGAGATCTCCTTAGCGAAGACGGAATATTTCTGACAAAGTCAAATTTCCATCTTCACTTTATGTCGGTGTTTCGGACCGGGGGGTCCTCAACCAACCAGTGAATTTGTTCTGCATGTTCCCAATCCCAGATGGTGATGCAAAGAGACACAAGGTTTATACTAGTTCAGGCAATTGGTGCCCTACGTCCAGTCTGAAAGATCGATCTTGTATTCCTTGCACCGGGGTGCTCATAGTAGGGGGTTACAAGCTAAGAGAGAGAGGGAGCTAGTCCCAGGTCTCGGCAAGGTGTTGTGCGGGCCGTCTGAGAAGTTACTCTCAGGTGGCCGGGAGGTGTGCGTGTGTGTGTTACAAGGCGTTCTTTTTCCTTTGTCTTTCTAAAACGGCCCAAGTCCTCTCCTTTTATAGCCTGAAGGGAGGACAAGGACGGTACATGAGCTAACTATACGGTGTCGTGTGAACAGAGGCGGCGTGTCCGAGCCCTATAGCCTGTTCCTATGGCGGTGTGATTGTCGGAGTGGTCCGTCCTTGGAGCACTGGGGCAGCATGGTCGTCCCATCCGATCCTGTGCGTCGTGGGAGCCCTAAGACTGCCTCGGAGTGGGTGCGGCGGTGAATGTGCAAACCACTGTGGATGGATTGTGAGTGAGGCCAAGACTTGGTCGATGCCGAGGCTACACCACAGTGGAGGGGTCTTGGCAGGCGCGAACCCCAAGATAGCCGAGACCTTGGTGTACAGTGCTGAGGCCTCGAGTGGGCGGTTGATTGTGGGCACAGCGTTAGGACGCAGTGGACGATAATCCCCGCCGTACCCTGTCCCAGCTGGTATGGCGCTGATTGTGGACACAGCGTTAGGACACAGTGGCCGGTAATCCCCGCCGTGCCCTGTCCCGGCCGGTGTGGCGCTAATGCGACCTCGGGTCCTGTCGGTCATTCTGTGGCGTTGAGCCATCGTCCAGCTGAGATTGCGGGAGTGGTTGAAGCATTAATGAGACATGACGCGCTGTCGGGAGGGTCGGTCGAGGCGGGGGGCGACGGACTGCAGGCGAGCCGGCCTCGAGCGACATAGAGAATGAGGCCTCGAGCGAGACGGAGAATGAGGCCTCGCGCGAGACGGAGATCGGACTCCTTGCCGAGGCATGCCGCGAGAGGCCTCACACGATATGGAGAATGCGCCCCCTACCGAGGCCTTCCGTGGAGAGCCTCATGTGAGGCGGAGTTCATGTCAAGATGCCGAGACCTCCTGCTCGAGGCTCGAGGTGAGGAGGAGGGCCCAGTGGGCTCGGTCGTGGCGGGTGAGGGGCTCACGGCTTACCTTCTAGCTTTATTTTTCAAATGGGACTTTAGTGACCCATTTGATGTTCGCTCAGGGTACCCCGTTCTAAGGTACCCGACAGTAGCCTCGGGGGGAGTGCGTGCACTCTCCCTGAGGGTTTGCCGAGGCTTGGTTTATACCTGCTCCATAGGAATTGGGGTTTGTTTTTTGAGGTTCTGGTGGGTGCGCACGAGCGCACCCGCCGGGTGTAGCCCCCGAGGCCCTGGAGGAGTGGAGTTACTCCTCCAGGGAATTTTTTCACTTTCGCGTTTAAGCGAGTAGCCTTTTTATCACATTTGCCAAGCCCATAAGCGCAAGTTCGGGTTGCGGGGGTCTTGGCGAGGCTGCAGGAAGAGCCCTCTAGCCTCCGCACAGAGCGAGAGGTTCGTCAGGGGTCCCCCTGACTTTGGGTACGACCCTCACGCTTCCTTTCGCTCGGAAGGAGGGGTGGAATGTGCCAGGCTACCCTCGATGGGCACGAGCGTAGACACTTCCGGTGAGCTGTTATCGGGTGAGTCCGAGTGGAGGCCCATACCCCGTTCGCTAGGAGACGGCTAGTGGTCCAGAGACACACTCCAAGAGTACTAGAGGGTTTCTCTAGTGGGTGCCGAGGCCGTTCGCTGGGCCTCGGTGGCTCGATGCCTCCCTACGGTGGGATCCCATTTGGATACTTCCCTGCCGGTCTCGGACACGACTTAGGACGCCCCGAGCGACTGTTCGCTTAGGCCTGGGCCATTCATAGGCTCGCCCCGAAGTCGTCCCTAACTCTGTTGCCCTAGGGCGGCTGTCAAAACCTCTTGGAGGCCCAGCCTTCGAACCCCTGGACCGTAACGGGCTCGGTGCCCTTTATCGTGTTTTGTAATGAAACCTCTAGCGTGGGCTTGGACCATTTGTCCTGGTCTTCGGGTGCAAGAGGAGCCCCCGAGCCTTTGCCTGGAGCAAGAGGGCGGTCGGGGGTCCCCTGACTTTTTCATCCGCCCCTCACATATCCTTTTTGTTCGGATGGAGGGTTTGTTTGCCGAGCCCATTCTAGTCTCGACAAGGTTGCAGGAAGAGCCCCTAGCCTCTGCGCGGAGCGAGAGGGCCGTCGGGAGTTCCCCTGACTTTTTATACGCCCCTCGCGCGTGAGGGTTTGTTTGCCAAGGCCCCTTTTGGGCGCGAGCCTGAGTTGTGGGGTCTCGGCGTATTTGCAGGAAGAGCCCCCTAGCCTCTACACAGGGTGAGAGGGCCGTCAGGAGCTCCCCTATCTTTTTGTATGACCCTCACGCTTCCTTTTCGCTCAGAAGGAGGGTTTGTTTTGCCGAGCCCCTTTGAGTGCGAGCTGGGGTCGCTGGGTCTCGGCAAGGTTGCAGGAAGAGCCCCCTAGCCTCTGCATAGAACGAGAAGGCCGTCGGGGGTTCCCCTGACTTTTTGTACGACCCTCACGCTTCCTTTTCGCTCGGAAGGAGGGGTGGAATGTGCCTCGCTACCCTCGGTGGGCACGAGCGGTGGCACTTCCGGTGAGCTGTTATCGGGTAGTCCGAGTGGAGGCCCGAACCCCGTTCACTAGGGGATGGCTAGCGGTCTAGAGACACACTCCAAGAGTACTAGAGGATGTCTCTAGTGGGTGCCGAGGCCGTTCGCTGGGCCTCGATGGCTCGGTGCCTCCCTACGGTGGGATCCCATTTGGAGACTTTCCTTCGGTCTCGGACACGACTTTAGGCGTCCCAAGCGTTTCGCTTGCTTGGGCCTCGACCCCGTATGGGCTTGCCCACGGTCACCCCTGACTCTGTTATCCTGGGGCGGCTGTTGAAACCCTTTGGGGCCCAGCCTTTGAACCCCGGGATCGTAATAGGTTCAGAGCCCAGTTCCTTCATACGAAAGGAATAGGCCACAGGGAATATCTTCCCTATTGGCTCGGCACGGGCGGCGCGCCTTTTGAGGCAGTTTCATGGGGAGTCGAAACAATGCCTGCTGCCATAGTGGCCGAGCGTGACATGGTGGATGGGACGTAATTGTCCTCGCATTTAATGCGGGAGACGTGGGCGCGTGGGCCGGCGAAATCGGCTCGTGGTTAACTACGCCGGATCGAGGGAAAACCACCCCGATTTCATCGCCCGTTCGTTTCGCCTCCTCCCTACATAAATACCCGAAGAGTCTCGCCCGCACGGTCAGTGACCGGGATGCCTTCAGGGGCTGAGCCGTTGAAGCTACGGCCTCGGCCGTGGCTCACGCGGGGCAGCTAGGGGCAGAACAGAGGGCGCACCAGCTGATGAAAGGTGCCTTGGACGAGGCCCTTGCTGCAGCTAAGGCCTCGCGGACCGAGGCTATAATTTGGAGGGGGACAATCGAGGGTGAGTTTTAGTCCCCTCATTTTGTTTTCTTTTTCTTATGTTCACTCCCTAACTCCCTTGCGTGATGCAAAGCTAGGGAGTGAGGCTTCCAGGGCGGCCGAGGCTTCTCGGGTCGAGGCCCAGCGCTTGAAGGAGGAGGCCGAGGCTTCCCAGGCCGAGGCCCTACGCTGGAAGGAGAAGACCGAGGCTTGTCAGGTCGAGACCCGACGCTGGGAGCAGAAGGCCAAGGGTGAGTTCCGTGGGCTTCCATCCCTAACTTAGGTTGTTTTTTCCCTCGCTCGGCCTCATTCCATTTTCCTCGGTGCAGAGTTGGAGGCAGAGATCACTCGGGCCGCTGAGGCTTCCAGCGCGATGTAGACGGTGCTCGAGGCCAAGATCGAGGAGCACGAGGCGCTGAAATGTGCTGCCCTTTCCACCTACGAGGCCTTAGAGGTCGAGGGGGTTAAGTCAGGCAGCTCCCTAGGGAGCCGTCTGATCGCGCTGAGCAACCAGGTGCGCGAGCGGCTCTGAGGAGCGCTGCACACTGGTGTCAAGCGCGCGTTGGCCGTCATCTCTTCTCACTACGTCAGTGTCGACCTCCTGGCCATCAGCGATGGGTATGTCCTGCCTGATGATGACGAGGAGGCGGACGCGGTGGTCACGAAGCTGATGGAGGTGGCGGAAGGCCCTGGCATGGCGCTGGCGATGCTCTTCGAAGAGGAGGTGGTTCCTCCCTTACCATCTGCCGGTGCTGAAGACCCTGAGCCTTGATCTATGCCCCGGAGGCCATGTAAAGTAAAGTAGGGGTTATTTTTTTGCATCGTAACGCTTGTGGCTGTCGAGGCCTTTGTTTCTAAAGTATTTGTGTTTCTTAGTTGTTTTTCTTATGTTTCCGAGCCTCTGCCCTCTGTTGCCCCTGATCGGATTTCGTTTGCAAAGCACCCCATTAGGGCCTAAGCCGTCCATCAAGCGAGAGGTAGTGAGGGAGTGCCGTAGCCCGGAGGCGTAGGCCATCTCGCGACTCTACCGGCCTCTTGCTTAGAAAATAGACCTTGGTCCGAGGAGTTTTTACAACTGATTCGTCAGAGCCTGCTAGAGTCTTGGCATAGGAATTTTTGTGAAAAACAACTGAAAAACGGTGCGTGGGACCTAGGGAGAGTCCCCCATCTAGCCCCCAAGGGAGGCTTGGTTCTGCCGAGGCAGAGCCGAGTCTCCCTTGTCGTGTTATTGTACTGCCGAGACCTATGATGGGCTCGGGGGGTTTCTCGAAAAATTAGACCAACTAAAGAACACATTTTAATTGTATTTCAAGAAACGATATATACAATGCTTGGAAATTTAGGGATAAAAGCGACGTAGCTGTTCTATGTTCCAAGCGTTGGTGAAGACTTCGCCCTTCTTGTTGGCCAGCTTGTAGGTCCTGGGCTTCAGTACTTGGACGATGATGTACGGTCCTTCCCATGGCGGGGTCAGCTTGTGGCGACTCTTGTTGCTCTGTGCTAGCCTCAACACCAGGTCGCCTACCTTCAAGTCTTAGCCTCGGACGCGTCGGGCCTGATAGCGCCGTAGGCTCTGCTGGTATTTGGTCGAGTGTAGTAGCGCGATGTCTCGGGCTTCTTCCAGTTGATCAAGGGCATCCTCTCAGGTGGTGTGGTTACTTTGTTCGTTATAGGCTTGTAGCCTCGGGGAACCGTATTCCAAGTTGGTGGGGAGGATGGCCTCAGCCCCATAGACTAGGAAGAAAGGTGTGAACCCCATGGCTCGGCTTGGAGTGTTCCTCAGGCTCTAGATGACCGATGGGAGTTTGGCGAGCCATTTCTTGCCAAACTTTTTCAACTGGTTGTGAATTCTTGGCTTGAGGCCTTGTAGGATCATGCCGTTGGCACGCTCTACTTGGCCGTTGGTCCTTGGGTGTCCTACGGCCGACCAGGCCACACGGATGTGGTGGTCATTGCAAAATGTTAGGAACTTTTTGCCGGTGAACTGTGTCCCATTGTCGGTGATGATGGCGTTGGGGACCCCAAATCTGTGGATAATGTCAATGAAGAACAGCACCGCCTGCTTGGATTTGATTCGATTGATCAGACGAGCCTCGATCCATTTGGAGAACTTGTCGATTGATACCAATAGATGGGTGAAGACCCCGGGGGCCTTCTGCAGAGGCCCGACCATGTCGAGCCCCCATATGGCGAATGGCCACGTGATGGGGATGGTTTGCAGGGCCAGGGCCAGAAGATGTGTCTGCCGAGCATAGTACTGGCATCCTTTGCAGGAGCGTACTAGCTTGGTGGCATCAGCGACCACCGTCGGCCAGTAGAACCCTTGGTGGAAAGCGTTCCCTACGAGCATCCGAGGTGCCACATGGTGCCCGTAGGCGCCTGCATGTAAGTCCCAAAGCAGGGCTTGGCCCGCCTCGGCAGTGATACATCATTGGAGGACACCTGAGGGACTTCGCCTGTACAATTCGTCATTGTAGAGGGCGTAAGTCTTGGCTTGGCACGCAAGCCGTTGTGCTTTGGTTCTGTCATGGGGAAGCTCCCCCCGCTCCAGCCAATCGAGGAACGGGATTCGCCAATCCGCATCCTGATCAGTCTGTAGAGGCTCGGTGTTGACTTCCATGACCTCGGGCTCGGTCGAGGGGGTCTCGGCAGTAGAGGGGGCGTTGAGCCATGCCATGGGTTCCATAGGTGGGCCCTCCTCTGTTGTCGAGGTGTAGTCAATGGAAGGCTTGTGGAGGTCTCTGGCGAAGACGTTCGGGGGGACCGGGGCCCGTGCCGAGGCCATCTTTGCCAGCTCATCAGTGGCCTCGTTGTATTTTCGTGCGACGTGGTTTAGTTTGAGGCCGTTGAACTTATCTTCTAGGCGACATACCAATTTGTAGTAAGCCTCCATTTTGGGGTCGAGATAATTTTACTCCTTCATCACTTGATCTATGATGAGCCTCGAATCGCCTCGAACGCCGAGGCGCCATGCCCCAAGTTCGATGGCGACTTGCAAGCCATTGATGAGGGCCTCGTACTCAGCCACATTGTTGGAGGCGGTGAAGTGGAGCCGCACCATGTAGCGCATGTGTACTCCGAGGGGCAAAATGAATAGCAGACCCGTGCCTGCCCCAGTCTTCATCAGGGATCCGTCGAAGTACAGGGTCCAACACTCCATCCAAATTTGAGCAGGTGGCAGTTGGGTATCTGTCCACTTAGCCACAAAATTGGCCAAGACCTGAGACTTGATCGCTTTTCGAGGTGCAAAAGTCAAGGTTTCCCCCATAAGCTCGATGGCCCACTTGGCTATCCTGCCCGAGGCCTCCTGGTTATGAACTATCTCGCCTAGGGGGAAGGATGATACCACAGTCACTGGGTGCGACTCGAAGTAGTGATGCAATTTGCACCGAGCTAGGACCACGGCGTAGACCAGCTTCTAGATGTGAGAGTAGCATGCTTTGGTCTCGGAGAGCACCTCACTGATGAAATACACAGGACGTTGGGTGGGTAGAGCATGCCCCTCTTCATGCCTCTCCACCACTATGGCAGTGCTGACCACTTGGGTCGTTGTGGTGACATAGAGCAGGAGGGCCTCGTCCCCGACCGGGGGTACCAGGACGGGAGGATTTGTGAGCAGCCTCTTGAGTCTGTCGAGGGCTTCTTTGGCCTTGGGGGTCCAAGAGAAATGCTCGGATTTTCTCAAGAGTCGGTACAGAGGCAAACCTTTTTCGCTGAGGCGTGAGATGAAGCGGCTCAGGGCCGCAAGGCATCCCATGACCCTCTGTACTCCCTTGAGGTCTCTGATTGGTCCCATGCTGGTTATGGCTGAGACCTTCTCTGGGTTAGCTTCAATGCCGCGTTCCGAGACTACGAATCCCAAGAGCATGCCTCAGGGGACCCCGAACACACACTTCTCGGGATTGAGCTTGATGCCCTTCTCTCTAAGGCATTTGAAGGTTATCCTCAAGTCGTTGACGAGACCCTCGGCCTTTCTGGTCTTAACCACGATGTCGTCTACGTAGGCCTCGACGGTCCGCCTAATGTTGTCGCCAAAGACCGGGGTCATGCACCGCTGGTACGTGGCACCTGCATTTCTGAGGCCGAAGAGCATCGTCACATAGCAGTACATGCCGAATGGAGTGATGAAAGAAGTCGCGAGCTGGTCGGACTCTTTCATCTTGATTTGATGGTAACCAGAATACGCATCAAGGAAAGACAAGGTCTCGCACCCTATAGTGGAATCAACGATTTGATCGATTCGATGTAATGGGAAGGGGACTTTTGGACAAGCTTTGTTCAAACCAGTGTAGTCTACGCACATTCTCCATTTCCCATTTTTCTTCTTGACTAACACGGGGTTAGCCAACCACTCTGGGTGGGACACTTCTTTGATGAATCCGGCCGCCAAGAGTTTCTGTATCTCCTCACCGATGGCCCTATGCTTTTCCTCATCGAAGCAGCGTAGGCGTTGCCTCGCCGGTCTAGATCCGGCCCAGATGTCCAGGGTGTGCTCAGCGACCTCCCTCGGTATGCCCGGCATGTCCGAGGGACTCCATGCAAATATGTCGGCATTTGCACAGAGAAAGTCAATGAGCACGGCTTCCTATTTGATATCGAGGGTGGCGCTGATCCTCAACGCCCGGTCGTCGAGGCAGGTGGGGTCAACCGGGACGAGTTTGATGGCTTCCGTGGGCTCGAACGCCCCCGTACGATGCTTGGAGTCAGGCGCCTCGCCACTGAGTTGGTCAAGGTGGGCGATGAGGGTCTCGGCCTCCGCCAGAGCCTCGGTGTACTCGATGCACTCAACGTCGCAGTCGTATGCATGTTCGTACGTGGACTCAATCGTGATGACACCGCTAGGGCCTAGCATCTTGAGCTTGAGGTAGGTATAGTTGGGGACCGCCATGAACTTGGTGTAGCACGGCTGCCCCAGGATGACGTGGTAGGCTCCCCCGAACCCGACTACCTCGAAGGTGAGGACTTCTTTGCGGTAGTTGGAGGGGGTGCCGAAGCAGACAGGAAGGTCGATGCGCCCAATGGGTCACGTGCGCTTCCCTAGCACGATGCCATGGAAGGGGGTGACGTCGCCTTAGAGCCTCGACCGGTCGATCTCCAAGAGCTCCAGGGTATTGACGTAGAGGATGTTGAGGCCGCTGCCTCCGTCCATCAACACCTTGGAGAGTTGGGTGTTGCCGATGATCGGGTCGACAACCAGTGGGTACTGCCCGGGATTCGGAACATGGTCAGGGTGGTCATCTCGATCGAAGGTGATCGCCTCTCAAGACCAGTCGAGGTACTGGGGGGTGGCCACCTTGACCAAGAAGACCTCTCGGCGTTCCCTCTTGCGCTGCCGCGCTGTAAGGCATGCTGAGGGCCCACCGAAGATCATGAAGGCGTTGCGTACCTCGGGGAAACCATCGTCCTGGTCCTTGTTCTGCTCGTCGGTGGCCTTCTGCTTGGCGTCGTCGTCGGGGAGCCCGAGCCTAGCATAGTAACGCCGCAGCATGGAGCAATCCTCGAGAGCGTGCTTGACCGGGCCCTGGTGGTAAGGGCAGGGTTTCTTGAGCATGTCGTCAAAAGGCCTAGGGCCTTTGAAGCCTCGGGAGTTCTTGCGTTCTGCGGCCACAACCAGATCAGCCTCTAGGACCTCCTGCTTCCCTAGGCGCCCCTTTTTCTTTCTCTCAGGGAGGTGGGAGGCTGAGGCCTCGGGGGCCTCGTCCCTCCGCTTCCCCTTGGTGTCGCTGTCGGGGAAGATGGCTCCAACGGCCTCCTCTCCTGAGGCGAAGCTGGTGGCGATGTCGAGGAGTGTGGCAGCAGAGCGCGGCACGTTCCGCCCTAACTCTCGAACTAGGTCTCGGCAGGTAGTGCCGGAGAGGAAAGCCTAGACGATCTCCGAGTCGCCGACGCTGGACAACTCGGTGCATTGTTTGGAGAAGCGCCGGATGAAGTCTCGGAGAGACTTGTCCGGCTTCTGACGGTAGCTCTTAAGATCCCAAGAGTTCCCAGGGTGCACGTATGTGCCTTGGAAGTTCCCGACGAAGATCCTAACCAAGTCACGCCAGTCGTGGATTTATAAGGGAGGAAGGTGCTCGAGCCAGGCTCGCGCTGAGTCCGATAAGAGCAAGGAGAGGTTGCGGATGATGAGCAGGTCATCGTCTACGCCACCTAGCTGGCAGGCCAGGCGGTAATCGGCAAGCTAGAGTTCAGGGTTGGTCTCGCCACTGTACTTCGCAAGATTGGCTGGTTGTTGAAACCGGGCAGGGAAAAGTGCAGCGCGGATGGCCCTGCTGAAGACCCGAGGGCCTGGCGGTTCAGGGGAAGGACTGTGGTCCTCCCCGCTGTCATAGCGACCGCCTCGGTGTGGGTGGTATCCCCGAGTGGGCCCCTCGTTGTCATGGCATCATCGCCTACTGACCACCTCATGGTCTCCCTGTACCTCGCGTCGATTGCCGAGGCGGTCCAGAAGCACGGGGACCCTGTGGGCTATCGGCGCTCGGTCGGGCTCAGGACAAGCCGGGGCTTCCCTGTCCTGCCGAGGCAGTGCCGTGGGCAGGTTCGAGGCGCCCCCGTGCCGTTGGGAGGTAGAACTCTTAGCCTGCTGAACCACGGCGGTCTCTAGGAGATCCCAGAGCTCACCGCGGACCCACCGCCCCTCCGTGGTAGAAGGCTCAGGCATTGCGCGGACCAACATTGCTGCGGCCGCGACGTTCTGGCTAGCGTGATTGAAGACTGGGGGTTGCTCACTCCCTTCGTCGTCATGGATGCGGTCATGCACATCGCGGGCCCTCCATCGGGCTCCCCCGCCTTCGCCGTGACCTTGCTGTTCTTGTTCGAGAGAGTCTCAAAGCTGCTACAGAAGGAGTTGGTCTTGTTCAACCTTGGCCTGGAGCTCACGGAGCTATTCTAGGTCTGGGCACTGAGGTCGTGCAAGAGCGATGTTCTCATTTCGTGCGGCCGGCAGGACATTGCATGGGGGCATGGCGGCAGCCGCACCTGGGCGAAGCGGGGAACGGCTACATGCCCCCTCATCCTCTTCGCCCGCCCTCGGCATCCCGAGCCCGACGTGAAAACACTCGCGAGTGGGGTTGTAAGTGCCTTCGTCGTCAGAGTCGGAGTAGCCGAAGCAGTAGTCGCTTGCAGCCAAGAACTGGCACAAAGCCCTAGGGTCGTGGAGTCTAGAGAAATCCACTCCGGGCCATGCCTCGTCCTCATCCGAGGAGTCGGCGTGGGTGCTTAGGTCGAGGCCGAAGCGCTGGTGGCGCTATGAGGGATCCTCGTGAGCGGCAGTGTAAGCGTAGGCGTAAGAGGTGGTGGCATTTCTCAACCCGAAGGGGTATGGGGATGGTGCCGTCGCCGGACTCTGTTTCACCGGGATCGGCTCCTCAGGGAGTGGTGGGGCAGAGCTTGATGACTGGGCATCAACGTGTGCCACCGGTGATTTTTCTTTGTCCAAGCTTAGGCTAGACAGGTCCCCAGCCAGGGACCCTGTGCCAACAGCTGGTCGTAGGGTGTCGGCGATGAGCGGCGTGTCGCCCTAGATTCGCGTAGCATCGGGGTGGTCATGCTCGCGTCGTGCCTGGTGAGCGCGGTGAGAGCAGTCGCCCGGGCGCCGCCTATGCCTGGGCTGCCGGTGCGTGACTTCATCGTCGGTTGGTGGGGCTCGAGGAGTGAGGAGTACCATGTCATACTCATGCCCTAGAGACATGAACTCTAGGATCTCGAACCAAACCACCGTGCCGAGACGCAATGGTCGTACGGGGTCTGCCATCCGAAACTTGCTGGGATGATGAAACTGACACACAGAGGCCCCTACCTGGTGCGCCAACTGTCGGTGTTTCGGACCGGGGGGTCCTCAACCAACCAGTGAATTTGTTCTGCGTGTTCCCAATTCCGGATGGTGATGCAAAGAGACACAAGGTTTATACTGGTTTAGGCAATCGGTGCCCTACGTCCAGTCTGAAAGATCGATCTTGTATTCCTTGCACCGGGGTGCTCGTAGTAGGGGGTTACAAGCTAAGGGAGAGAGGGAGCTAGTCCCAGGTCTCGGCAAGGTGTCGTGCGGGCCATCTGAGAAGTTGCTCTCAGGTGGCCGGGAGGTGTGCGTGTGTGTGTTACAAGGCGTTCTTTTTCCTTTGTCTTTCTAAAACGGCCCAAGTCCTCTCCTTTTATAGCCTGAAGGGAGGACAAGGACGGTACATGAGCTAACTATACGGTGTCGTGTGAACAGAGGCGGCGTGTCCGGGCCCTGTAGCCTATTCCTGTGGCGGCGTGGTCGTCAGAGTGGTCCGTCCTTGGAGCACTGGGGCGGCATGGTCGTCCCATCCGATCCTGTGCGTCGTGGGAGCCCTGAGACTGCCTCGGAGTGGGTGCGGCGGTGAACGTGCAAACCACTGTGGACGAATTGTGCGTGAGGCCGAGACTTGGTCGGTGCCGAGGCTGCACCGCAGTGGAGGGGTCTCGGTAGGCGCGAACCCCGAGATAGCCGAGACCTTGGTGTACAGTGCCGAGGCCTCGAGTGGGTGGCTGATCGTGGGCACAGCGTTAGGACACAGTGGCCGGTAATCTCCGCCGTACCCTGTCCCAGCTGGTATGGCGCTGATCGTGGACACAGCGTTAGGACACAGTGGCTGGTAATCCCCGCCGTGCCCTGTCCCGGCCGGTGTGGCGCTGATGTGACCTCGGGTCCCGTCGGTCATTCCGTGGCGTTGAGCCATCGTTCGGCTGAGATTGCGGGAGTGGTTGAAGCATTAATGAGACATGACGCGCTGTCGGGAGGGTCGGTCGAGGCGGGGGGCGACGGACTGCGGGCGAGCCGGCCTCGAGCGACACGGAGAATGAGGCCTCGAGCGAGACGGAGAATGAGGCCTCGCGCGAGACGGAGATCGGACTCCTTGCCGAGGCATGCCGCGAGAGGCCTCGCGCGATACGGAGAATGCGCCCCCTGCCGAGGCCTTCCGTGGAGAGCCTCGCGCGAGGCGGAGTTCATGTCAGGATGCCGAGACCTCCTGCTCGAGGCTCAAGGCGAGGAGGAGGAGGGCCCAGTGGGCTCGGTCGTGGCGGGTGAGGGGCCCACGGCTTACCTTCTAGCTTTATTTTTCAAATGGGACTTTAGTGACCCATTTGATGTTCGCTCGGGGTACCCCGTTCTAAGGTACCCGACACTTTATTTCTTTTTCTAGCAAGTAAATTTTGTTATAGAAACCACAATTCTAACTCCGAAGTTTTAGGGGCCGAGTTTTTCTAGCGAAGTTAAATCCCTAACAGGGAGCAATGTACATGTTGGAGTATGTGTGTATGTACCTCGGGAGCAGCGCTTGGCGAGGGCAAGTTTTTGGTCGAGGGACGCATGGCTCACGGTCGACGACATGGTGTATCTTATCCTGTTCGTGGCGATCAGAAGGAAACAGGCGATCTCCGGGCGGAAAGTGTGATGAGCAGCGGTGACTCGGGGAGAGAGAATTGCTAGAGCCCGAGGGGTTGCACGAAGAGGTAAGGGAGGCCGTGGATTTAGGCCATGTTTAGATCCCACCCAAAATCCAAAAATTTTCAAGATTCTTCGTCACATCAAATCTTGCGGCACATATATGGAGCATTAAATGTAGGTAAAAAGAATAACTAATTACACAGTTTACCCGTAATTGGCGAGACGAATCTTTTAAGCCTAAATAGTCCATAATTAGATAATTTTTACCAAATACAAATGAAAGTGCTACAGTAACCCAAAGCCAAAATTTTTCACGTCTAAATGGGGCCTTATACTAGGCCGGAGCGCCGCTGCCGCATCGGCAGCAGGGAGGACGACAAACAATTGGCGGAGGGGCTGGGGAACTGGCGGGCCGCACGTGGTTTTGCCCGTTTTGGGGGAAAAAAGGCCGAAGCCCATGCATGTACCCCAACCAGTGATGTGGCGGGTTGGGGATGGACGCGGGCACGAGGCGTCAGCCGTCGGGCTCCGCGCCTCCTCTGCCCACCATTTTGTCGGTGCCTCCTGCCGTTTTAGTTTTCACCACCAGCTCGGAGAAAAAAACAACGCGACAGAGCTAGTAGTACAGTTTTGGTCGCTTGGGTTGGCACTGCTGCGCACGCCGCCATGTGAGCATCTGTGTGCTACCAAACGTGTAAAAAATACTGCCTGCGCACCGTGGCGGAGCGAGGATTCTAAACTTGGGTATTCCTACTTCCACGTTAATAAAAAAATTAGTTGTTTTTAACTGCAATGAGTGAAAATATTATAAAATATGAGCCAATTTAAGAGGCTGTTTTTTTACTGTTTTGGGCTTCAATGAGTGAAAATACTACAAAATATGGCATTATACATATACATATACAAGTATATACACATATATACATAGAAATGTGCTAAGATAGTTGGGTATTCCTGAGAATATGGGAAATACCCTCTGTATCCGCCCATGCCTGCGCACGGTAGGCATTGTGTTTCATATTCAAAACTAGAATTATGTTTTTTCTTGACGGAGGGAGTGTTCTTTTTATATATGGTGAAGTCAGCAAGGAGAACGAGGGGCACTTTGTTAGAGCAGGTCCAACGCAACGCAGGCATATAATTTCATATGCTTCACCATAAAGCAACATGCGATGTAGATAGAGAACATATAAGGCTATCTTAATCCTACCTTACGCCTTATTTAGTTGGACCCCAAAGTCTAAAAAGTTGTTATAATACCTGTCACATCGAATATTTACGGGCCATGTATGGAGCATTAAATGTAGACGAAAAGAAAAACTAATTGCACAGTTTGGTGGAAAATTACGAAACGAACGCTTTAAGCCTAATTAGTCAATGTTTGGACACTATTTGTTAAATAAAAACGAAGATATTATAATAGCCTCAAATTCCAAATTTCACGAACTAAACAAGGGCTTAGGCCAACACTCAAAACCAAAAGGCAGCTTTTACTTTGTCAGAACACCCTCACTCATCTTCTGCAAAAACGCGTGACAAGGTAACACGGAGCACTTCCACAGCGCCTGCAGAGCCATGGCTTCACACTTTTGTCAGATTGGGCACTCGGTTCTTCTGGTACCTCTGACGCTCTGCGGAGCCATCAATCTGTGTGAGCCAGAGGCATTGGGCAGACATGGCGCGTGATGCTGGCCAGCAACCACAATGTATATATGCTAAGTAGTCTACATAAATAGCTTTTGTGTTAGTTGACTATAGCTATTGTTGTCTCCATAATATTTCAGTCAATAAGTAATCCATAAGGTGGGTCCCATATGAGATAAAAAATTATCTCTTTATGTGATAAAAAATTCTCTCTTTACAATCCTGTGCAAAATCAAGAAAGAGAGAGGGAGGAGTGAGAAAAAGTAATATTTTTTATTTCTTATGGGTAGTCCATAAGCTTATGGGTACCTTTTGCTATGAACTACTATATGGACTGATCTCATAATATTTTAGTTACCTGATAGCAAATATTTTAATCCTATAGACTATCTTATAGCAAACATTGTGGTTGCTCTTAGGACGATACAGGAAGAGAGAAGAAAAGCAAGAAAAACAAATGAAGCTTTATTCGTTGGACACAAGTCAACCTACCGTCACTGCTTGCGTGTACACAGCACAGGTCGCTGGGTCTGAGGTGAGGCTGGGTTCAGTTTGTGAAATTTGGGAATTTAGCTACGGTAGTATTTTCGTTTTTATTTGATAATTAATATTTAATTATGGACTAATTAGGCTCAAAATGTTCGTCTCGCGATTTCCAATCAAACTGTGCAATTAGTTTTTTTCGTCTACATTTAATGCTTCATGCACGTATCATAAGATTCGATGTGATGACGACTGTAGCACTTTTTAAAAAAGTTTTTGAAAACTAAACGAGCACCGAAACTAAGGAACATACAGTATTATCGACGCTGTGACTGCATACCTCCAACAGTCCAACTCCACTGAGGTGGTGGCGACAGGCTCTCCTTTTCTAATGATGGCCCTGTTCGCTTGAATGGTACAATATTTTTCTTTTATAGTAAATTAGTGAATAATATTTTTTAGCCTAGTTTTTCAGCGAAACGATCAAGTGAGGCTCACGCTCCTGGATAAGGTTTAAAATATCACCGAAATTTTGGCCAATATTTAAGAATTTCATTGCATTCGACCGGAACCTATTAAAAAACCACTAGACAATGCTTGAGCATATTTTTATTTTTAGAGTGTTTCATGACTTCACACTAATTGTATGGATATGCAAATCATGATAATACATACTTATAAAGTTTTGAAAATACTCAAGGGTCGACATATTCTACAAAGCATTACAGAAATATCAAGGAAATTTCAACCGAATTAAGGCTTATTGAACGTCGTCTCTGTCACTAATCGCTTGCCAAGGATTATTAGTCAAACCAATATTCCTACACCATTGATATATACCCTACTTCTCAACGCCGTACCTTTGAACACACAATTGAATGAACGACTCATAGCTAGTTTGGTTGTAACCAAGGTTGTTAAAACAGTAGATTCTAAGTCGAATAAGAGTTCTTTATATAAATTTGGAATCATTAAATCTTAGACATAAAAATAACAGAAACATACTAGTATCAAAGAATTAGAATCTCAAACTCTGATCACTTAGAGAAGTAAAATCAGACATAGAATCGAGATTTTGACAACCATGATTCCACCCAAATGCGCAGGTAAGTTGAGGGTGTGTTTAGTTGGGGAGGTGAAAATTTTTTAGTGTCACATCGGATGTATCGAAAGGATGTCGGGAGAGATTTTTGAATACTAATAAAAAAATAAATTATAGAACCTATCAAAAAACTGCGAGAAGAATCTAATGATATTAGCTAATCGGTCATTAGCACATGTGGGGTTACTGTAGCACTTAAGGCTTTTCATTGACTAATTAGGCTTAAAAAATTCATCTCGCGATTTCGCCAAGAACTGTGCAATTAGTTTTTTTTTCATCTATATTTAGTACTCCATGTATGTGTCAAACATGCTGCAGAAGGTAAAAAAAAATTTTAGAAACTAAACATGGCCTGATGAGTGTCGCTGGCTACAACTACAAACCAACAACGAGGCAGTTAATGCGCAGGTAATAATGTCTTCATGGCCCTAGCCTTCGATCCGTCGACGGCGTTCGCTCGCCGGCGGTGTACCTTGGAGAGGCGCGGAGCCGTCACCGGCTCATCGCCCAGAACCTGTTGATGAAGACAGCCGGCCCACGGATATCATGGGCTGTAATGATGGGCCTCATACGTTTGGGCCCTGCATAACTTTGGGCCACATGGCTCTTTCCTTGGTTGACCTGCCTCCTCTCTGCTTCTCTTCTTCTCCATCCATCCAGCTGACCAGCTCCATCGAGGAGGGCCGCCACACCTGCACGCGCCGTAGCGAGGCGAGGCCAAGGGTCGGAAGAGAGAGATTGGAGGAGGGCGAAGATGATCTACCGCAACTGGTCGCTGCTCTCGTCGACGGTTGTAATCTGGAGCAGTGTCGCCACCGCCGGCCTCGCCGGTATCTTCCTCTTCGGCGGCAAGGTAACGCCCTCGATTCCCTCTCTGGAGCGCCGTGTACGGTGTTTGTTTCAGCTATTCCTTCGTTTGATCGGTGGTGACCATTACGAACCCTAGATTTGGGTAGACCTGTCGTTGGGTAGGGTTTGGACAAATCCAAGCTTGATCAAGCCCAAACCTACCTGGCTGATCCCCGTTCCCCACCCTCCCCAATTGTACCCATGTCCATTTTGCCCAAATTCATTGGATGCTGGGGAAGCCAATGGATAAGTAGACGACTGTTAAGAAAATGGATGAGTAGACTGCAGTGGCAGAGCTTCACACAGGCCAATAGGGGCCCGGCCACCCCTTAAACTCCATTAGTTGCAGCCATTTCCCTTGATAAATGTTAAATGTTAGCCTTCTTCATTAATGATTGCCCCCCTGTTGGCTTTAGTTCCAAGCTTCGCCACTGGTAGACTGAATCACTGAACAATTGATTAACCGGCCAGCTCTGGTGCCAGGCGCTCCTCTTCCCAGAATCATCACCATGGCGACAAAGCAGCGCGTGACCGCCACGTGTTCCGTCAGGCCAAATCACACTAGCCGCAACTGTCTGCAAGTTGAAGAAGCTTAAGAAGAACATGATTCGATTGGGATCAGATGGGGAGTTGATGTACCTTTTGAAGGGGCGCTCTGCCTCGTCGATTTCTGCTATCTTCTTCACCGATCGCCGAGTAGTGAGCCACCGCTGGCGTCTCTCCCTTGTCATTGTGAAGAAAAGTTTGTGATGGGTAAGACTGGACAAACGAGTGATCCCCTCCCCATACCCTTTTACCAGTGGGTACACCTGTTACCCTAATGGATAAAGTTTTTTTTTACCCATGCCCTACCTGTTTGGTGTCGACGTGGATTTGGGGGACTGGGTATGAATGTCCAGTGACAGGTATAGATTTGGGGCAGACGTTGGGTGCGATGGAGTTTGTTGTCTGCAGGGTGAGATTTCTGTGGTTAGCTTAGGTCTATCGAGGGCTAGCAAGGCCTGATTTCAGGCAGATGCTATGTAATTTTGGGTTGCCATTGCCAGTACGTTAGTATTTAGTAATGTGGTCAGGTTCCCAGGGCTACCAACTTGTCCAAGCTGAAGCCAGCTATTCTGTAGATGCTGCGTGGAATAGATATTTCTTTCTATGCATCCTTCTTCTTAAGGAATCAAGATTTTATTCTGACGTATTGTTTAACATGTTGGCAGGAGAAATTCAATGACTATCTTTGCCGCGAAGGCGAGAGGCTTAGGCAGCAGGACAGAGCTGCGATGGGCCGAAGCTAGAGAGGAAGTTGTAGCTTGATTGATGTCAACGGAGCAATAACTTTTCAAATTTACAAGGAAGAATCCTGCCTCCCTACTAGAAAAGTCCCTGTCTAGGATGGAATCTATCTACTAGCTTTCACTCTCCTGAGCAAAACTTGCTGCATATAACAATAAATAAATTGACTCTGGTTTCTATTCTTTCTGCAACCTGCATGGAATTCCTTGACTTTGTTTTAAAATTTAAAGGGATATACAACCTAGTTCTGTTTTTTTCATCTTCTGATTCCGATTATTTGTTTTGCAACGCTCTGTGTACCAGTTCAGAATAAGCACAATGATGATAAAGTAGTTCCTTTGTGTGATTGGAGCTTCATATCCTATTTCAATGGCGAGCCTTTTAGCAATTTAGTCTACCATGTAGATGTCATAATCCTGGAAGTATTCGCCTTGGCCTTTTTGCTCAAGTTTAGTTGTACAGGGTCACAGGCTTTAGACACCTTTGTTTCTAAGTGATTTAAGATGACTTGGAAGTGGCTGCAGAAGCAACGATCAATATTTCTGTGAGGTTGAATCATTGGTTGAATCCTAGCAATTTTAATGTAGTTTTAAGATAGTGTTATTTTGTTTATTACTGCAACCTGCCTGGGATTAAGTCTTTGTTGTTACTACTGCTGTAGATTGAGGATAATTTGTCTTGCTTTGAAGTCGATCCTAAAGGTTTGGGATTGATTCAATTTTCATCTATTTGTCTTGCTTTTTTTTTCCCTAAAAAAAGGTCCTCATTAGGCACAAGCAACCAAGACGCTGTCGAGCTGAACTTGGCAAAGCTTCTACCATATTCACATCCCATTAAGATAGTGTGTTAATGTTTTGTGATTATTTTTATTCCTTGAGGTACTCCAAATTGCATGAAAGTGTTTATTATGTTTTTTTGTATGTCTTCTCTTTACATCATGCATTTCAGAGAAAGCCTTTTGTAGAACTGTGGTATAATTGTGATATTATTTCTGCCACTGTTTCTGCAGTGGGATTAAAAAGTTAAGAACTTGTATCTGATTGTGGGTGAATTTTCGTGGTGCTGGGTGCTCTGTTCCTTTCATTTCCAAGGATGTTTTCTTCTCAAGCTTAGATTACTTTTGTTGTCCAGTGAGGCAAGGAGGGAAAGAGCTAAAAACTCTCTTGAGAGAGAGATGCATTACGGCGAGCACTGGGCATCCAATCAGACGGTACACATTACCTTTAGTTTGACGTACATAGCCCGGGGCAAGCTAAAAACATTTGGCTTTCATTGAACTGCAACTGCAAGTATATGTCATTATATCTCAGCATATGCGGAGTATTGACATTCCAATGGTTATTGTTGTTGGTAGCACAGGAAGAGGCGATCTTCCTGGTGCTAAAATCATTGGTAGCACAGGAAGTATCGAGTCCTCCAACATTCACCCATGATTGAGTAGCATAGCACAAACTTCTCGTAGCTTGGATTAATTCCTGGCTGTTATGGTGATCATATATATATAGTAGCTTGGTCACACATTTCCTCGCCCAACAAGGACGATCGATCAACTGAGGTACATCAACCAAAAAAGACCTCAACAAGGAGGGAGATCTATCTCATCATGCCTGCTCTTTTTCGCCTTTGACCAATCGAGTTTTCCCATTATTCCAAGAATTTTAGAAAACTTGTGACCAGAATAGCCAAAGGTTTGTGGAACATCAATTAGCTATTCCTTCTTTTCCTCAGTGTCTGTCACCAAGACAGACAAACCACCCTACTCTACTAGCATCAATTCCCCCCGTCGATCTCAAGCAAAGCAACCATCATTCTGCACGTTTAAAACCAATCACAACAGCTTGCTGAGAGATTTGATCACAATGGCATCAATTTCATTGTAGTTGGATTGGATGTCCTGCAGCAAAATTTGTGTATAATCTTTGTTGCATGATCAAATCATGTTTCGGTGTGAAGCATCGGGCAGATCCATCTAGGCCTCCAACAATGACACTGATATATTCAGTTTTTTATATACAGCCATGCTTGACACTGACAGTACAGCCATGTACGCGCCGCGTACGGCTACTGCTTGATCATGCAATTCGACGACTCGTAGTATATAGCCATATAGGAGTATGTCGGAGTACTACTAGCACATAGGAGTACGAGTGGTTTTCCCCTCAAAAAAAGAAGAAGCATATATATATATATGAGTGGTGTGGTAGTCAGTAGACACTGTCAGAGTGTCAGTTTGTGACATACGGACATGCAAGATTGATGGAATGATTATATATAAATAAATAAAAGAAAAGGTGAAAAAGAAACCAAATGACGATCCACCGTTGGATTGTTCAAAACCGTCAGCGGCACGGAGCAAACCGCCGCCTTTTTGCATATGCATCTTGCTTTGCAGACTTCTTGAAGCCCATCCTGCGTCAGTGGAATCAGCAAAGCTAGCTTTAGGGACTGGTGGTAGTAAATTATGACCGGGAGACTGCACCTGCCGGCAAGATTATCGTCTCGTTCGCTTGGTTATAAGTCGTATTTTTTCAGTCAACGAATAGTATTTTTTTCTAACAACAAATCCGCCAATAGTACTTTCAGTCATGGCTTATCAGTCATGGCGAACAGGGCATATATATATATGCTCAACTTGCAAATTCTGGCATAAAAAAAAACTTGCAAATTCCGATGATGACATGCGCGATATTATATCTTCACCGGTTCCTCGATTAATCCCCATGACAGAAAAAATTTCACTGTCAGTTCATGCCATATTTAGTTTACTCGATCAGCTGTAGCATTAGGGATTTTCATTCGTACTCGTCTCCCTGTAGTAGGAAAACCTTTTTTTCAACTGCTTTCATTTTATTCGAGTGAACGGTTTTATACGAGTCTTATGAAGCGTGCACAAAGTACACCATGACAATAAGGGCTATTAGTATTTCATTACTGCGATAGATGTTACAGACAATACTAGCTAGCACACAGCATGAATATAATGCATGCTGTTCACAGCAGACGGCACCACTCTGCAGAAGCTAAGCTATGCTAATAAGCTCGCAGCAAGCCACCTGCTGGTCCGTTGCAGGGGCCTGCTTATTGCATGAAGTAGCTCGATCACACATACATCAGTAGAACAAATCTTGCATGTCTTGTTTGTTTATCATCATCAAGGCCTGAAGAAGGCCGGGTGGGGACGGCCGGTGCCCTGGAAAGAGGTGTTCTTGAGGTGCTCTGGTGCGTTCTCGAATGAGTGCCGCCTCGCCAACGAGAGGATCTTCTTGTCGGCGGCGATGAAGTAGGCCATGCCAGCAACTGCAAGGTTCATTTGTTGACGTTGAGCAAGGCATGTTCTATGTTGTATCAGTACTATTACCACTAGGTTGTCATGTAACATTCCAAGTTTTTCATTCAGAGGGAAGTGAGTCTTGTTCAGGCGGAGGAAGAATCAAAAAATGGATGTACTACCCTACTAGATAACAAGAATATGTACCTGTGGAGATGATGAGAGCCTGGCCGGTGGGGTTGATGTTGGCCTTCGCCCAGGGCAGCATCCTTACACTCGCCAGCTGAACAACAGAGGTTGCGGATCTCGAAATTGTCAGATAGATACGTACAACTTTATAATGGTATGGCGATATGCATATGCTCAAATAGATGGAACCTGAACGACACTCACGGTGGGAACTGCAGAGGCGACAGTTGCGACAGCTGCTGCCTTGAACCCTGCCAGGGTCGCCTCTGCATGCATCACACATGTATGTACTCAAACATCACGCAGTAGTAGTATGAAGCGTTTTAGCTTAGTAAGCACTAAGCAGACATCCATCATCGGAAGACAAGCTGTAAGGACGAGCGTGCAGTGTACTAGCTAGATGATCGGATCAGTGTTTGCATGTACCTCGGGAGCAGCGCTTGGCGAGGGCAAGCTTCTGGTCGAGGGACGTCGTCGTCGACATGGTGTATTTTGATCCTGTTCGTGAGGCTCGTGATCAAGCTAGTGGAGTGCGATGCGCAGCACTGGCTCAGAGAGAGAGAGAGAGAGGGAGCAGAGCACGTCTGGTTGCTGGAAGCGGCAGGGGAGGCCGTGAATTTATAGTAGGCCGCAGCTATCGGCGCATCGATCGGCTGCCGGGACGGCAAACGGTCGGCGGTGGCCGGTGGGCGAGGAGCTAGGGGGATGCACGGAACCGGCGGGCCGGACGTGGTTTCGGTTTCGGGGGGCTAAAAGGCATGCCGACTGCAGACTAGAGAGTGGCCGACGAAGGCGACGAGAGCCTAGCCGGGGACGTGTTCGTGTCGACGTGTCGTGTGATTCCATTCCAGGCCCCTGGCCGGACCACGCTTTCCTATCCAGATCCAGTGGTATCCCACTAGTGGCGTGGCGGGTTTAAGGATGGCAACGGGTCGGGTTTGGATTGGGTGGAGTCTCCGTGCACTCAAAACCGAAACCCGAAATCGAAACCCGAATCCGCCCCGAAAACCGATTCGGGTGGAAATCCATCACCAAAACCAAACCCGCGGATACCCGAAACCCGAATGGATATTCGAAACCCGCGGATATATATACACATATTCACATGTATAAACAAGAGGCAACAAATAATAAATATTTTCATGAGTCAACTTTAAATAAATTTAATAATCTAAGTAAACATATTATTATTAGTATATTATAAAACATGAGTTTTAATTCCAAATGATTTATTTCGGATATCCATTGGATATCTACGGGTGGAAAACAAAACCCGAAACCGAACCAGAATGGTTTCGGGGCCCCGAACCCAAAAACCATGGGTGAAAAACCATCCCCAAACCCGAACCCGCAGAACCCGAAACCCGCGGATATCCGCCCTAAACCTGATCCGTTGCCATCCTTAGGCGGGTTGGAGATGGATGCGGCGGGCACGGGCCTCCTCTGCCCACCATTTTGCCTAATAGATGATGGAGTAAGCAACGAGAACGAGAAAAACCAGGGAGGCTACTAGATGGTGGCACTTTCTTAGAGGACTGCCTTGGTCACCAGGAAGAGAGAAGAAGGAATAGTAAGAGAAAAAGGAAAAGCAACAATGAAGAAAGGAAGCTTTATTCGTTGGAGACGTCCATGGCTATTCAACTATGTAGTACTGGAAAAATAGCAACGTGTAGGGGCAAAATTTTCAATATAATAAGTTGCGCCCTAAAAGAGCCCCTAAATTGCATCACCGATCCTTGAACTGGTCTCAAGGTGCCATCAAGGTTCCCAAACTTTTAAAATAGATACCCAGGTCCCTAATAAATGTGCTAAGTTGATCCGTCTGCGTGCCATGGTGATTGTGCGAGAATATAATAGTGACATGTGGAGCCCACATACCAATACAAGAAAGAGACGAAACTAACATATAGGCCTCATATTTTGGAAAACTTGTCATCCTGAAAAACAAAGAAGCGAAGGTTGTCAACCCTTGACTTTGATTTGGAGTAAAGGTAAACATCACTCGAATGCTTTGAGGCCTCTCTCACTCAATTTTCTTTGCCCAATTCAAGAATGCCACGTTGTCTTCATTCCTAACTCCGACAAGGTTAGGGTTCGGCGTTCAGAGGCTTACCTAAATTCGGCAGGCTTAGAAAGATTGCTAGGGAAGAAGGCTAGCTCGAAAAAAATCGTGGCGGGTGTGGGGGCAGCATGGTGAGGTGGCGCTAGCATTGCCGGTCGGGTAGTGGGGGAAGGCGATCGGGCGTGGAAAGGGTAAGAATGTGACGAAGATAGCCCGATAACCTCCATCGGTTTAGCATGGTGGCGGTCATAAGCAGCGGTGAAGGCGGTGGAGGAACTCTACTGCAGATGAAGAAGATAATGAGTCGGAGGCACATATGATGGATGTTAAGGAGGGACCCTGGTGGACAACGGCGGGGATGCCGACACTAGGCGGGAGGGGGAGGCAGTAGGGGTGAGCGGCCTGTTGAGGTCGGGCGAGGTCAGGTGCGGGCGCACGGTGAAAGAAGATGAAGGAAAGAGGATAAAGTGAAGAGAAAGATTTAACGTGAATCCTCTATTTTATATGTAACGATATTTTTTTAAGCAATGGTTGCCCTTATAGATCACTTAATTGCTGACTATACGGGCTCGCTCTAAGCCTAGCTAGCCGCCTACTAGGCAATCTTCCTTCGTTGCGCTACACTACCGTGGCTAGTTTGTTTGCAGATTCGTTTTTCCCCTCACGGAAGTAGTATTGTTTTCTCGGCGCCCAAACGAAGCAGAGTGTCTGGCACGTGGTTTTAGGCTTTTAGCTTGAGAGTTGGGAATCGGAGGGAAAGATCTTGTTGGGTCATGGATGCTACCGCTAGGTTCAGCATCCACATATTATATTCTAATCATCAAAAGTGAAAACAAGGAACCATGCAACACTGCAACTCTGCAAGATCATCGACACGGTGCATGGAGCTCGGACACATTTCAACGGTCAACAAGTCAACATGCTGTCACTGCTTGCGTGTACACAGCACTAATAGTTGCTGGGTTTAAGGTGAGAGTACGCAAGCGCTTACATATAATACAATGGCCTTCTTTGCTTCTCTCATAATCCATATTTTTCAACTTATTTTTTCAGTTGAAACCATGTTTTTTTTTTACGATAAATTAATAGGAACAGTATTTCAGCTCGCAGACGGAGCCAATCACTCGACCAAGAATAAATTCCTGTCTCCTCCGCGCTTTGGCAACTGTACAAAACACTGTTCTGCACTGTCAGCTATTTCCACTTCGTGCACATTCGTTTCACTTCTCATTAATTTTTACTTACTGCTCATTCACCTTTAATCTTGGTCCTGTTTAGTATTCGCGTCTAGTACTATATATTATCGACGATGTAATTGCATACCGTCAACTCCTGCTGGGGTGGGGCTCTCCCGGAGGTGCAGGCTCGGTCTTGATAGGGTTGAAAATATCACCGAAATTTTTGTCAATAGTATTTAGGAATTTTAGTGCCTTTCGACCAGAACCTTTTGAAAAAAGCGATATATTGAAGTCTAAACCCTAGTAGTTTGCATCGCCTTTTTTTTCAACTCGATAGCTCTTGGGCATCTTTTATTTTTAGAGTGCTTCATGGCTTCACAAATCATGATAAGTACTTATAAAGATTGGAAATACTCAAAACTCGGCATATTGTACAAAGCATTACAGAAATATCACAAAAATTTGGACCAAATTTTGGTATTTCGGTCAGGACCTACCAATAAAAAAACCATAGCGATCCTAAACGCTGTTCCTAGTAGGGCATCTGAGGATTGCTGCTTCAACTAGTTACACATTACATCCAAACACACTTAGTCGATCATGGCACTGCGCCACACTGCCACACTTGTCTATGGCTAGCTGCTGTCTGCATATGAGCTCTCCAGTGAGGTAGGGAATGAATTAGGGATAGCTTATTGGCCCAGTTTTGTTACATTACTTTAGCAGTACTTTTTAGCGAACCAACAGTATTTTTCTTTCACAACATTTCAGCATATGCATCAGCATAAGCCAAATTTCAGCATAAGCATCTAAAATGGGCGTGCGTTTCGTTTTATGCTGAGATTATTTAAGCTAATTATTTGATGGACACCCACTACTACAGAAACGATTAGTAGGTGCGGCTCTAGATGGTTTGTAGAGGCGGTTTTACCAGCCTCCCTAACAAAGGGTGGCTATAAATCGCGGATTTGTAGGGGTGGCTGGCCAACTGCCCCTACAAATTTGAGCCACGATCTCGGGCTCGCGCGTTTTCTCCTCTAACCACTCCACCCAATACTCACTTGTGTCTATATTGGATTTTGGTTCCCCACATATTATCCTAAGCCGAGCATAAATTGATTGTTTGAGGCCCTAAACGAATTCACATGAAAAAATTGTCAACTACAAAGTTTCATTTTGGTAGTATTTACAAAATTTGAATTTCAAATTTGAGAAATTCAAACGTAGTTTTCCATAGCAAGATCATTTTAAATAAAAAAGTTGTCAACTACAAAGTTTCATAATTTTTCGAGATCTACAACTTTTGTCTTCCCTGTTTATCCCTCCGAGGTCGTTTAAAAAAAATCAAATTTCAAAAATTTAAAAATTCAAATGTAGTTTTTGTTAACAAGATGATTTCAAATCAAAAAGTTGTCAACTATAAAGTTTCATAACTTTTTGAGATCTATAACTTTTATTTTGCTTGTTTCTCCATCCAAAATCGTTTGAAAAATCCAAATTTCAAATTTGAGAAATTCAAATGTAGTTTTCCTTGACAAAATGAATTCGAATGAAAAAGTTGTCAACTACAAAGTACTATAACTTTCTGAGATCTACAACTTTTGTTTTGGTCATTTGATCATTTATTCATTCGACATAGTGGTAGTAACGTTGTTCATAAAATTTGCATATACTTGAGTTTATGAAACTATAAGAGAGATATGTACATTTTGTGAACAATAAAACTATAAAAGGGATATGTAAATTTTGTGAACAATATTACTACCTGTTGGTGCAGAAAGTGATAAACTAGTAAATATTTATAGTTTTGTTGTACGTTGTGATCGAAGGTGGCCTAGCACTCAATGACACAGGATTTATACTGGTTCAGGCAACGTGCCCTACGTCCAGTCGGGGTCGGTCGGTGACTTTATTCCTGAGCCCAGGTGCTCGAAGTCTGTAGTGGGGGTACAAACGAGAAGGAGGAAGAAGGGGGTGTGCAAGAGGTTCGGTCGGCTCCGACCGGAAGGGTCGCGGTCGGAACTGGGTGGTCCTGCGGTCGGGGATCGTTGATGTCGATCTAGTGAGTCTGAACTTGAAGAAGTCGATCTCCCCTCGTCGGAGGGGGCGCATCCCCTTTTATAGATGAAGGGGATGGCTTTTTACAGGTGAGAGGGAGAGAGTATAGATATTTCTGAGCCTTGCTGCCTACGGTGATGAAAACTAGATAATGGTTGAAGCCCCCCAACACTGTCGATGTCGTTGTAGGATGTCGGATGTGCACGGGAGGTCAAGCTATCTTCTTCAGGAAGGATGACGCCGGTACCTGCAAAATACTTCTGGATGCCTAGTGGCATATGAGGAGCCGTGCTACGTTCACCCGGTATGGCAAATCCTAGAGCCCATACCGCAATCGATGTTCAGAGACACGCGGAGGGGGCTTACCATATGAGAGTTTCTAGCGCCCCCTACAATACTTTGTGTCAGGGTGGCTGCAAAGCACTGTTCCGTGCAGGGTATGGTCCCTGGTACAGTGGTTTTGACTTGTGAGCCATGCCTTGTCTTTCTTCGCACGCCTTCTGGTTCTTTCCGAGTGAGCATCCCCGGTCGGATGGTCCCCAGTCGAAGAATAGCGACGAGCAGGGTTTTCTATGAATCCTGGTCGGAGACACGGGGTCGGAGTCAGAGGTGGTCCTCAGATCAGGCTTTCCGAGTGGAGGCTGTGCGGAGGCGGCCGGGGCCTGACGCTAGCGCTCCGATCAGAGAGGCCGTTCGGAGCTAGCCTGAGCCTGAGCTAGTGCTCCAGTCGGAGAGATGGGCCGAAGGCGGCCTGGGCCTGAAGCGAGTGCTCCGGTATGTTGAGTTCAGACTTTTAGGCCGGTCCAGAAGAAGAAAAGGCCATTCTTCTGGGCCGAGCCTTGGCATGGAAGCCGGTCCCCGTGGGACCCCGGGTTTATGAACCCGACAGGAGCCCCCGAGCCCCCGGGAGATTCAGACAGAATCGTCTGGGGGATTTTTGTCTTGCCGGTGGATGCGCGTGAGCGCACCCGCGGGTGTAGCCCCCGAGCCCCAGGTGGTTCAGGCTGAACCGGTTGGGGGTGTTGTCTTAGCAGGCGTTTATGCATGTTTTTTAGTTTGAGATGGAATTTTGTTTAACCATGGCGTCATTGTGCAGCCGAGGTGTTTTTAAGCGCGGGGATTGGATTGAGACAGAACTTAATGATCCCGGCGTCGGTGCGCGCCGGGGATCGGACGAGGAAGTTTTTAGTTTTTTGAAACAAGCCCTAGCGTCGGTGCACGCCATGAACAAAAATAACTTAGTTTCGGATGCAACAGAGTTCGATCTATGGCGTCGGTGCACACCGTGGGATCGGGGAAGGTGGAGCCGCGAGTAGACCCAGGCGTGGATCGAAAGAGTTAGTTTTAGTTAGTGAAGCCGTCTGAAGCCGTTACGCGAGTTAAGGAGTCATGGTCCCAAGCCGTAGTCGGATGTCGCCTATCCCATCGACGTGAATTAAGGAGTCACGGTCTCAAGCCGTAGCTAGATGTTGTCTATCCCATCGACGCGAGTTAAGGAGTCATGGTCCCAAGCCATAGTCGGATGTCGCCTATCCTGTCGACATGAATTCGGAGTCGCGGTCCCATGGCGTTTAAACCCTCGAGCCTTGTCGGGCCTTCGTGGGGGCTGTGAGTCGTTTTTGCGCTACCCCATCCGGTTCCTAACAACTAGAGAGGCTGTGTTTCGTCACCTGTCCTGATCGCTCGGGCTCAAAGACTAGCTTGGTGAGCTCGCTAACGGGTGTGATCGAGTAGAATCTGGGTCCATCGTTCGTGACGGGGTCGGCATAGCCCTCTTGTGGCATTCCACTACTCCTTTACCTGTAGCCCGACAGATGCCTAGGTCGTTCCATAGGCTGACCCAGGTGGCCTGACGGCCTCTCCCTCAATGGAGATTCTATGGGCTTGGCAAGAGGTTTAGGATCGAACGAGAAGGTTGAGATGACCCGGTTTGCCAGACCAGACGAAGGCCGCATGGTGCTCATCTATGGTTTTCTCCCCTGTCTCTGTTTGGTTGCTCATGTCGAATGAGGCAAGCCACCGCTTCATGGTAGAACACGGAGCGTTTTGGTGCATTTTGCTGCATGTGCGATGCTTAGTTCCCGAGCCCCTGGGCGGTTCATGCCCTAACCGTCCGGGGGGTTCAGGTGTATGAGATGAATGCGCGTATGGATGTATGAATGCTTTAAATTGAAATAGAGGGGCTTTGATAGTGTTTTACCTTGAAGACTGGAGAGATGGGGTTCGTTGGGCTCCAGTCGAAAACGACCGTCCGGGATATTGATGACCTGAGAGATGGGGTTCGGAGAGCTTTAGTTGGAAATGTCCGACTGGGACCCATGCTTGTCATTCGAGATGGAGTTGGCATGGCCCACATGGGGCGCCCCTTTGCTTCCTTCCTGTATCTCAGGTGCTTATCCTGAGTGAATCGATCGACTCAGGAGGCCAGAGCTTCAGTCGGAAACGTCCGACCGGTACCTATGCTTGTCAATCGTGGGTTAGCTCTCGTGTGAATAGTTTTGTATTTAATGAACGCATGCTTACCTTGATGACCTGAGAGACGGGGTTCGGAGAGCTTCAGTCAGAAATGTCCGACCAAGACCCATGCTCGTCATTCGAGACGAAGTCGGCATGGCCCGCATGGGACGTCCCTTCGCTTCCTTCCTGTATCTCAGGTGCTTGTTCTAAGTGAATCGATCGACTTAGGAGGCCGGTTGATCTCTCCTAGGTGACTCAATCAACTCAGGGAGGTCTGGTGGTCTCTTCTGGCGGAGATTCCTCGCTCTTCCTTCCTTCTTCTTTCTCACCAAGAGTGCGGATCCTTTTGCAAACTCAGAGCATGATGTCGGATTGGAGGTGAATGTCGCCCCGGTCTTGGTCGAGCCGGATGCCGCGTCGTCGGGAAGTGAGCAGCTTGAGCCTTCGTCGGTTGCACCATCGTCGGATGTCGTCGGGCCGGCCCAGTAGCATTCAAAAATAATAGTAGTTTAGTGAATGTAGGAAGTTTTAAGTTTGTGGGGAAGCCCCCGTGTAAGACGTTTCGTGGTGTGTTTTAATGACTGCAATTGGTTTTTGTTCTTGTGATGGAGTCGCTCTGTTCGGAGAAGCTTGTTCCCTTTCGTTCCTTAGTTTTCCCTTAGCATAATTTTATTTTAAATTTCTTTCTATCTCGTACCTACCCATTTGTTCCGTAGGTCACAACTTTGCGAGCCCGTGGCATGGCCCACAAGGCTCGGTCGGTCATAGCCGTAGGAAAAGGCGGGGTGCGATCAGTCAGAATGTTGTAAAGCAAAGTTACGTAAGGCAAAACAAAGGAACGAACTACCCCCTCGTTAGGGTAGGAAGGAATTTCTCCATACAAAAGCAAAAGAGTACCTAAGGTAAAAACAACAACAAAGGGGTAATAGAGCCCCCTAGTGGAGCCCTAGAGCGCCCCGAGCCGAAAAGTGTTCGGGTCGGGGTGCTCTTGTAGGAGCGTTCGCTAAGTAAGGTAAGACTAAAACTTAGGAAAAGAAGAAAAGACATAGCTGTTCCAAGGTCCACGGAGAGGGTGTCGTCGTCATTGTCCTTCAGTCGGTGCTTTCCATCTTCTTCCTCCTTTGGCCTGCCAGCCTACCTCAACAGGCGCCTGAGGAGCTGGCAATCCTTGAAGAGATGGTTGACGGGATAATTGTGGTTGGTGCATGGACTCTCCATGAGCTTGTGAAAGTCACCCAGAGGGTCTTACTGGGGCTGAGTGCCCACGTAATCTGCTGCGGCGGCCAATGCGGAGTTGGCCGGTCGGCGGTGATCCTTTCTGTTCTTCTTTCCCCTCTGTATGGAGGGGCCCTCGTCTTGATCCTGGCGCTTGGCCTTACCTTTGTCGCGGCCCTCGTTGAAGCGTGGTAGAAAAGGCGCTTGCTGGGGGTGTTGGACAAAGGTCTATGGTTCCAGGCTGTCAGGGCTGGAACTCTGGTCGACGTTGCGTGTGTCTTGGTTCGGCCCGAGCCACGCGTAGATAGGCAGTCGGTATGGGGCGGTCATCAAGTCAAGATGAGGAGCGGTTGTGGCTCCTTGTGCCGCAATCGGTGGTTGAGGCGATGACAGGGTGTGGTGCCCTATCTACTGCGTCCTTGTTCCCCGGACGAGGAGCGAGGTCGCGAGTCGACGTCGTGATACGGAGCACTCCTGAAAGCTCTAGTTTGGTTTTGGATAATTGATGAAACCCTAAGTGCTAACCTAGTTTATCAAGATGATTATGAGATAGGTAGCACTACTCCAAGTGATGAAGTAATGTTGAAGATCATGACAATGGTGATGGCATGGTGATGGTCAAATACTTAAACTTAGAAAAGAAGAAAGAGAAAAACAAAAGGCTCAAGGCAAAGGTATAAAATGTAGGAGCCATTTTGTTTTAGTGATCAAGACACTTAGTGAGTGTGATCACATTTAGGATAGATAGCCGTACTATTAAGAGGAGTGATACTCGTATCGGAATGCGGTTATCAAAGTGCCACTAGATGCTCTAACTCATTGCATATGCATTTAGGATCTAGTGGAATGCTAACATCCTTGAAAATGTTTGTGAAAATATGCTAACACATGTGCACAAGGTGATACACTTGGTGGTTGGCACATTTGATCAAGGGTGGTGAAGTTTGGGAGCAAGAGTAAGGAACTCCACCGGTGGAGTGTTCACCCGTAGAGTACGGATAGTCCGACAGTGCCACCGGCGCCCTAGATAGAAAATTGGAGGTCACTGTAAGTGACCGGACGCTGGCCTTGGTTGGATCGGAGCGTCTGGTCAGTGGCAGCAGAGGGCGCGTGTTTTGGTCTACGACCAGACGCTGGCGCTAAAAGCGACCGGACGCTAGTAGGGTACGTCCGGTCAGTGCTGACGTACGCTGACGTAGGGCGTATAGAAGAGAAGTTGAGTGACCGGACGCTGGGTGTGTTCGGTTGAGCATGACCGGACGCGTCCGATCGTGAAATCTCACGTTTGGAACCTTACTGGAAACGACCGGACGCTGAGATCCAGCATCCGGTCACTTTGTAACTGACACGTCCGGTCATGCCATGACCATTGAGATCAGACGACTCCTGTTGAACGTAGGATGACATGTGGCTTACATCGGTTGACCGAACGCTGGGTCTAGAGTCCAGTCAGTCTGACCGGAGCGTCCGGTCAGCCCGTAGTGTACCCAGTGAAGGGGTACAACGACTCTATTTTATAGGGGCTTCTTTTTAAGCCCCATGGCTGGCTCAAGCTTACTCTCTTGCACATTTTCATTGACATAGCAACCTTGTGAGCTTAGCCAAAGCCCTCCCACTTATCTCCATCATTGATCCATCATCATTGTGAGATTGGGAGAGAATCCAAGTGCATTGCTTGAGTGATTGCATCTAGAGGCACTTGGCATTCGTGTTGCGCTGCGGATTTCGCTTATTACTCTTGCTGGTTGCCACCACCTAGACGGTTGGAGCAGCGGTGGAGGATCGGCACGAGTTGGTGATTGTTCATAGCCGCCTTCAGTGATTGTGAGGGGAGTTGTACCTTCCCCGGCGGAGTGCCGAAAGGTAACTCTAGTAAATTGCTCGTGTCATTGAGTTACCTCACTTGTGGGTCGGTTCTTGTGGTGTCCTATCGTGTGGACGAGGTTTGTGAAACACCTCTTAGCCGCCGAACCACCAAGTGTTGGTCGACACAACGGGGACGTAGCGTGTTGGCAAGCACGTGAACCTCGGAAGAAAATTAATTGTCTCTTGTCTTTGGCATTCTCCTGGTGATTGGCTATATATTCATCTTGTGATTGGTTCATCCCCTACACGTTGGTATAATCACCCTACTCACTTATTTACATTCTTGCAAATTAGTTGATACAAGCTCTTTAGTGTAATTAGAATTGAGAGCTTGCTTTATTATTTACATTCATCTAGTTGAGCTCTTTAGAGTAGCAAGATTGAGAGCCCTTAGTGAGTAATTACATAGTAAGTTTGTGTGCCTAAGTAATCATTGCAACTAGAATTGTTGGATAGGTGACTTGCAACTCTTGTAGAGCTAGAGCAAGTTTGCATTACGCTATTTGTCATACTAATCAAATTGCTCTAGTTGATTTATAGATTTTTAAATAGGCTATTCACCCCCCTCTAGCCATATTAGGACCTTTCAACTCCGCTTGTTGAATGGCGGCGGTCTCCAACAATGCCCGGAGGTTCTGGTGGATTGCTCGTCCATGAGGGTCGTTCAGCTCAGGCAGGTCACGCAGGAGCATTGCCGCGATGGCAACGTTCTGGCTGGCCTGAGCGAACTGTGGGGGGTTGGTCCCCCAAACCGAAGCGTTGCGCTGGGGCTGATGGGCGCGACCCCGATCGCCGCCCGCCGGTCCATGCGCATAGGGCGCAGCGTGGTGCGCCGGGCGCGTTGGTGCAGTTGGCGGATGATGCGGCCACTGTCATTGTAGATCCTCCCTGTGCTCACATGTGAGCTCGGGGGTCTCCGCGTGAGGACCCGGCGGGGCGTGGGTCCGGAAGGACTCCGTTACCCCTAGCGGTCGTTCCGGGGTGTCCGCCGCAGCGTACTCTCGGGGCCGACGGTGGCAAGGCGCCACGTCGCCAATGCTGGAGCCGTCACTCCTGATGTCGTCATCAATGATGTCGAGGAAATAGGTGGGAGCATAGCTCGCCATCCCCACGAACTCAGATGTGAGAGGGTGCGGTGCCAGCACCTTTTGGAGTCCCAGGCGTATGCGTTCGCGGAAGATGCAAGGCCATAGGGGAACCGGCCGTATGGCGGCTGTGATGGGGACAACGGTAACCCACCAGGTATTTGGCGGAAGATAGAGCGTAGTAAGTAAATAACAGCATGTATATTACTCACAGCAGGGTTTGAGCAGAGAGTTTGCTCAGAACGAAGCGCAGATGCCGCGCCGTTGAAGTCGCACGTCCTGGAGTCGATGGAGGACGTCCCTCCGACGGGTGCCGGGTCATGAGCCTCCTCGCAGAGGTGAAGTACACCAAGCCAGTCGGCAACGAAGTCCAGGCTCCCGAAGCGGAAGGCCTGGAATGGCTCGAAGGCGGGTGGAACCCGCATCCCGGCGGGTGAGAGTGCGGGGAACTCCAGCGAGCCGAAACGAATCGTATCGCCCGAGCCCGCCACGGTGGGGGTGGCAGAAAAATGGGCCATCCGATGATCAAAAGAGTGTTGAACGTACAACGTCTTCCCCATGGACGGTGCCAACTGTCGGTGCAGAAAGTGACCAACTAGTAAATATTTATAGTTTTGCTGTACGTTGTGATCGGAGGTGACCTAGCACTCAATGACACATGATTTATACTGGTTCAGGCAACGTGCCCTACGTCCAGTCGGGGTCGGTCGGTGACTTTATTCCTGAGCCCAGGTGCTCGAAGTCTGTAGTGGGGGTACAAACGAGAAGGAGGAAGAATGGGGGTGTACAAGAGGTTTGGTCGGCTCCGATCGGAAGGGTCACAGTCGGAACTGGGTGGTCCTGCGGTTGGGGAGCGTTGATGTCAATCTAGTGAGTCTGAGCTTGAAGAAGTCGATCTCCCCTAGTCGGAGAGTGCACATCCCCTTTTATAGATGAAGGGGATGGCTTTTTATAGGTGAGAGGGAGAGGGTATAGATATTTCTGAGCCTTGCTGCCTACGGTGATGAAAACTAGATAATGGTTGAAGCCCCCCAACACTGTCGATGTCGCTGTAGGATGTCGGATGTGCACGGGAGGTTGAGCTATCTTCTTCAGGAAGGATGACGCCGGTACCTACAAAATACTTCTGGATGCCTAGTGGCATGTGAGGAGCCGTGCTATGTTCACCTGGTATGGCAAATCCTGGAGCCCATACCGCAATCGATGTCTAGAGACACGCAGAGGGGGCTTACCATATGGGAGTTTCTAGCGGCCCCTACAATACTTTGTGTCAGGGTGGTTGCAAAGCACTGTTCCGTGCAGGGTATGGTCCCTGGTACAGTGGTTTTGACTTGTGAGCCATGCCTTGTCTTTCTTCGCACGCCTTCTGGTTCTTTCTGAGCGGGCGTCCCCGGTCGGATGGTCCCCAGTCGGAGAATAGCGATGAGCAGGGTTTTCTATGAATCTCGGTCGGAGACATGGGGTCGGAGTCGGAGGCGGTCCTCGGATTATGCTTTCCGAGTGGAGGCCGTGCGGAGGCGGCCGGGGCCTGACGCTAGCGCTCCGATCGGAGAGGCCGTTCGGAGCTGGCCTGATCCTGAGCTAGTGCTCCGGACGGAGAGATGGGCCGAAGGCGGCCTGGGCCTGAAGCGAGTGCTCCGGTCTGTTGAGTTCAGACTTTTGGGCCGGTCTAGAAGAAGAAAAGGCCGTTCTTCTGGGCCGAGCCTTAGCGTGGAAGCCGGTCCCCGAGGGACCCCGGGTTTATGAACCCGACACTACCACTTTGTCATATGAAGAAATGACAAAAATAAAAGTTGTAAATCTTGATGAGTTCTACAACTTTGTAGTTTATGACTTTTTCAGCTGAAATCATTAATGTTTTAAAATGATGTTTGAAGTTGCCATTTTTTGAAATTGAAAATTCAAATAGATAAAGCACCGTCACATAAAAAGATGAATAAAATAATAGCGGTAAGAATACAATAAATTAATAGAGCATGATTTAAAAAAAAATAAGAAAAAATCATCAAATTTGTAGGGGCGGATCATAACCCCAGCAGCCTCTACAAATAAATTTGTAGGGGACGACCCAGTTGGCCACCATTTGTAGCTAAAAATAGGAGGCGTTGCTACTAATCATTTTTTTAAGTAGTGACCTGACATCTCTTCTGTTCCTATCTCACAAATTAAAGAGTCGACAGATCAGACGAATGCACATTATATTCAGTCTGAGATGGTGATAATAAAACGAGCGCTAGACAGGAAAAAAAGGTAAAGTGGGATGGAATGAAGCACCGACCAGCGTGCGTGATCCACGCGTGCGCGCACGGCTTTCACAAAAAAAATATGGCGTCGCATCGTAGGGGGCCAAACCAAACGGATGGTAGCTGCTTCTTCGTGGCAGTCAGAATACCAGATACAGATAACCTTTCAGTAAGCCACCCATCGTCTGGACTCCGGACTAGCTAGCAGTAGCAGCTAGTCACGCCGGATCTGTACTGTCCAACGAGGAGTTAACATTTGTCCAGACAAGGAAATACTCTATTAAAGGTTCATTCGTCTTCCAATGCTGGATCAATCCACCGACCATTGGATCAGATCAACTCGCTCTATATATAACTAAAATATTCAGGTACGTGTACATGAGATCGACTTGCACATGGTTGGGGCAGCATACTGATGTTGTGACTTGTGAGCAGACGCACGTAGGACTGCGTCTCTCTTGCTTGTAACCTTTCTCGCGTGATAAATTCAGTTTCTGCTCGTCTGTCAGTGTCAAGCATGCATCGGCCAGTCCCGGCCGCCTCCAGGCACGGATACTGTAGATTCCTCTATACGCGTGTCCTACAGCTAAAAAGAATAAATCGTGGATATTTTTTTGTGCGACATTTGTTTTGGTTCGTCCGTCTGCCCACGCCTACAATCCCGCGCCCGTTCACTCCATCGGTCTGCCTTCCCCTGCGATCCCCTGCCGCTCACCGCGCGACCGCGTCCACGCCGCACAAAAGGAAACCGCTCCTGTGATTCAGCCTCGATCTCGTGATTCCTCTGCCCGCCTCCCCATCGTCGTCCACCCGCAGCTGGCCGTGGCGCCGCCGCACCCGCCCACAGCTCGCCGCGACGCAGCCTGCGCACGCCCCTCCTCCAACGCCGCCCCATTCGTGCCCCTTATCCCACAACAACCGGGTGAGGTGCCGGCCTGGGCGGGGAGCAGGAGCTCGGCATGGGCACATGGCCCTTAGTGGATCCAGAGTAGGAGGAGGAGCACAGCGACGGGGGCAGGATGCACGTGTTCGGCACCCGGTGGAATTAGGCGTCGGCCGAGCGAGGCGGGGAGCCCTAGCGCCATGGGAGGGGCGGCGCAGCCACCACACGTGCATCGTCCAGCTCTGCTCCTGCCTATACGCACTGCTCCCTTCCTCCGATCCAACCCTGTACGCACTCATCCTTTTTATTTTCAATCAGTTCTTGATTTCTAATCGGGTCTAATTGGTTGCGAACAATGACGGAGTTCCGTTTCTTGCCGCATCATGGATAAATTTTCTTACAACCTGTTCCTGCATCTGGCACATGTTTACTCAAGTGTGATGGTTCCCTTAAGTGATTCTGCCCTCCTCCTATTGCTTAGAACTCATTCATATTTAAAAATTGATTTATCGTTGCAGATATCCAAATGAGATTGTGATCCACAACAGCAGGAAAGAGTTTCCACCGGTTCCTATGATACCTATACTGCACGCCACCCCCTTCTCCTCACCCATCAATCCGTCATTAATGTGAAACTCATGGGAAATAAGAACGTTTCTAATTCAGTTTACTGGATCCTAATTTATATTTTCTTTTCGTCCGTATAAACTTTACAAAATTGTGGTATACTGTATACACTACTCTGTATGTGTTCTTAATAATTAAGGTGCAGACCACATTTGGCTTTTCAGGATAACGAAACACATCCACTGAAGAAGGGTCAAGAGGACCGGCAGAGGGCATATGAGAGAATATAGACTCCTAAATCAACCAAAAGCTAATGAGGTTACTGAGTACAGAGCCACCCTTTATTCTAAAAACACACATACTTATGCTTGTTTCATTTGTGTTTTTGGGTCAACAGATCGCTTAAATAGGACATAATGAATACTTATGCTTATTTTATTTGTGTTTTTGGGTCAACAGATTACGCAAATAGGACATACTGAATATGCTGAAGGATAGAGAGGACATAGCCAATGCTACTTACAAAAAATTATGGGCATTGTTAGTATTTTGTTATCAAATTTAAACTAAGTTCATAGTTCATCGTTTCATTGACTTTATGGTCTTTTACTTTGCTACAGGTAGAATAGTGCCTTGCTGTTCATTGGTCAACAAGCGGCTTTCATTTGTATTTGTAAGTGATATAGAGCAAGTGATGAGTGATCAACAATACTAAATTGGATCTTAATGCCAATGATCTGTAAAGATGTTTTTAACCTCATATTTATTATGACCTCTCATTTGAATACTCTTAAATAAAAGTGAGCGCAAGCAACCTGATTCGGTGGTTTACTTGGTTCCAGGTTAGTCGCCTATTACCTTCCCTGCATTCCCATTTACTTATTTGGTCTTTGAATCATTCATTGATCTATGAAACTATAATGAAACAGTAGTAGCAGTAGCAGCAGTTCATTGGTACTTTCGGTGCCTGCCTGAGATGATTTTTGAATATGCACTTTTTAAAACGCCTATTTTTCTGCGCCGGTCATGTCAATAAGATTTGCAATGTGTTGCTGCAGCAACTGGTGGAGCTATTCAAATTTCTGTAAATAATGTCATCGATGAGGTAAGCATGCCATTTTTTATTTGCTTGTCATCTGTTCAATTGTCTGTTTTTGATGGATTGTTGACTAGAAATTTAGGATTAATGTCAGCTACCTGGTGCTGAGTGCTTTTGCTATAAGTGGTCGATGCTTGTGTACTGGAATGCCATGCTCCATTTAATAAACTGATTTAGTTGCGGTTTCCATCTGTTGCTACATTTCCAAACTCATTATTTCTTTCCAGATCACTTTAGTATTTGGGCTGAGGCGTTACAAATGTTTTATGATTATATGATTTATATAAGATAGACTATTAGGTTGTTGCTTTCAGAACGACAAAATACTCAGAATGATGCAAGTTTGCCAATTGCTTTCAGGCGTGTCCTTTGAGGCGTTAGTTGCCATTATAACTTTCTTAACTTTTTTTCTTTGTCGTGTGCAAGACAAAAGTTGTCTGGGAATTCTATCCAAATTACTAGTTCCATGGTGCTAATTGCCATCATAAAAATTGTGTTTTTCTCAAACCTCCTTGCAGGTTTTAATGGCTAATTCCTGCAGCACATGAACATTGGTGGAACATTTATCACAAATGAATCCCTGTATTCAGTTAGCACAAATCTGAATGTGTGCCTCTTTTTTCCCCTGAATCTCAAGTACTTCAGTTGCAAATAGCTGCACAAATCTGAAGGTGTGCCTCTTTATATTTTACTTCATATGGTGTTTGGCATTTTTGGCATAGCTTAAAACTATGACCTCTGGGATCACCCCTGCATTCTAAAAGCTTCTGCTGTTCATATCAGGATGTAGTTCTTTTTTATAAATATTTCCTTTCCAGGACTTCCAAGAACTTAGAATCAGCCTTAAGGACTAATATTAAGATGTGTCACTTAGCTTAAACAATTTTGAGATAATTGCCTTGAAGCATTCATGATTTGTAATTTCTGTTCTATGATAAATTTCTCTTTCAAATATCTTTGAATATGTTCACATTAACTTCAAGATGCTACTGAATATGGTGAGAAAAAAAATAAGTGGAGGAGAATACAAATAATGGCTTGTCAGCAAATTGGGGAACTTGAACGTAAGAAGCTACTTAAATATTTCCCTGCAGGTTTCAAGGGCTATTTCTTCAAATTGGGGAAATTGAAAGTAAGAATCAAGGAGGTCAAGACTGTAGTCAATTAGTATAGTTGCATGAATGACTCAATTAGCAACAAATAGTACTTTTGTATGATGTAGTTTCCAAAAGCTGGACGGCGAGTACCTTTGCACGAGTGTTTTCCGGATTACATACATGATCATATACAATTGCGTGCAACTTAAACTGTATGGAAAAAATATCGTTGTTTGGTTATTTTCATGTGCATCCCTGAAATAAAAGCGTGGCGTTAGCACGGGAACTATACTAATTTGTTTATAGGCTCACGCAATCGTCTGCTTGTTGATGAAGCCAGACGTCGTCGAGTTCAAGAATTTGCTAAGGACACCGTGTCGCGTCTCATAGATTTAGAGAACTAAATAATATTGAAATTATTTATATGCTTGTGACACGCACTTTGAATAGATGATGAACATGAATTTAGTTTAATATAATAGTCATTTTATACATTTTCATTGGTCAAACAGGTTCAAAATATGTGGATTGAGCAATGTTTGTCTGACATATTTGATTGCTTCATTTAGTTTGTAATATCGAAGACTTCCTGCTGATATAAAACATTATTTTAGCCGTATCACAGAAAGGTCTATATAGTAAAGTTTGTGAGCCTGCGGTGTCGTGCTCTTAGTGTTGTTAATTTCATAAACTTTGCTTTTTAGATTAAATATCAGTTTAATGTCTTACAGTATTGTTATCTTATCGTACGATCCGTGTGTTTTTAGTACAAAAGTTTAGTTGTCCCGTAGTAATACACGGACACGCTACCGTGTGTGTGTATATATATATATATATATATATATATATATATATATATATATATATATATATATATATATATATATTTGTGTGCAAGTCTGTGGCATGCATATATTTTCGGAGTACGTGCATTGTTGCTGGAATGAAAGACCGACCGCTGGATTGTTCAATCAAAACCGTCAGATCTGGCACAGAGCAAACTGCCGCCTGCCCTGGTCGCAGAAATTTAGTTCGTGCTGATGCTTACGCTCAATGACGAATCCAGCCAGCGAAATGACGTAGGGCGGACTTGTACTATAAAATTTTGGCTACCAACAACAACATGTTCCACAAAAAAAAGACAACATGCATGTTTTTGGCAAAAAAAAAAATGTAAAACAATCAATAAGATGTTACCTTTTAATAATTGAATTATCAATAATAGATGTTTCAATAGAGAAATGTGTACAAAACCTGTCAGTTTTAAGAAAGTCAATTAGATAATGGCGTGGTTTGAACGAACCACATCTCCAGCTTCATCTCCTCCCCCACACATAACGGCTTCATCTACTCCCCCATCCATCAGCAAAATCCTAAAATTCCCAAATCAGAAATCACCAAATGAGTGAATGACCAAATTCCCAAAGCAGCACATGGGGCTGGCTACCTGGCCAGTGGGATGGGGTTGGCTACTTGGCCGGCGGGTGGCGGCCGAGCGCCAGCGGCTGCCGGCTGGGGCAGGCCGCGGCTGCCTGGGAGCTGGCTGCTGGCCAGCACGGCGGCGCCGAGCGGTAGCGGCTGGGGGCTGAGGGCTGAGGCGGGGTCGCGTCGACTGGATCCACCGTCTGCGCCTGGGGGCCGAGGCGGCGATGGCGAGCGCCGAGCGGCAAGCCTGGAGGGCGGAGCGGAGGCGACGAGCGGGCAAGCGTGAGGCGGCGAGCCTGGAGGTGGGACGCGGCCGCGATTAGCTAAGTGGGACCGAGTGGGGCGCCGTCGAACTGTTGTTGGGCCTAGTCTGGGCCAATACGAGTATACGACCGTGGTCCACGACCCCTCTGCCCCAGCCGTCCGGCGCTCTGCTTTGTCCTCGCCGAAACAACCAGCGCCGCGCGCCGCGCCTCCGCCGTCTTGGCCCTTCAGCTCGAACTCCGGCGGCCTCCAGGGGGTGGGGATATGGTTCTCGGCCAAGGGGACCTAGGGCTTCCGCCCTAGTGGTGGCTCGGCCTCTGCTTATGCTGAAGGAGTGCTTTAGTAATAAGAAGATAGGAGTATATATCTTGGGACTCTGAAGCCCATCCTGTGTGAAACCATACAAACGGGGCGCACCTACTTACCTGCAAGATTATGCTCAACTTGTCGACTCCAAAACCTCACACTACATATGCATGATAGTCTTCACTGGTTCCTGATGATAGGAGATTCTTTTTTTTTCACTCATGTCAGCTCAAAGTTAAGCCATTTTAATCAGTTTGGTGTTGCATAGATAGAGTTCATAAATGAAAGAGTCCACCGTGCAACGATGAGGCGATGGAAAGAAGGTGTACAAGTACAAGTATTTCATTACTGCGATACATATCATGTCGCTGACGATATAGTCGTACACAGCATGAACGCATGTTCAAAGCAGATTACGCCACTCCGCAGAAACTACGCTAATAAGCTCGCAGCTACTTGCTGGTCTGCAATGCAGGGGCCTGCTTATTGCAACGAACATACATAGACGCTTACTATATGTAAATGGAAGTACAGATGTAGCAGGGCACATCATAACAGATATCTGCATCATTTGGTGGTTTAAGGCCTGAAGAAGGCCGGGTGGGGACGACCAGTGCCCTGGAAGGAGGTGTTCTTGAGGTGCTCCGGTGCGTTCTCGAACGAGTGCTGCCTCGCCAGCGACAGGATCTTCTTGTCCGACGCGATGAAGTACGCCATGCCGGCAACTGCATGCATGAGTAGTCAATTGTCGTTGAGGAAAACGTGTATCGGATCAGTTCAGTGAGTGATTATATATGTTGAAAAACATGTACTTGTTCACTGTTCAGTTGAAGAAGCAGCAAAGGATGGAGGTGCAGAGAAGTGTGTGCGGGAGTTAGTACCTATGGAGATGATGAGGGCCTAGCCGGTGGGGTTGATGTTGGCCTTCGCCCATGGCAGCATCCTCACGCTCGCCAGCTGAAACAACAAACACTTATTATGATTCTAGGGGGAAAAAGAGTTTTGAGTTTGGTGATGTGAAGAGAACTCACCGTGGGAATCGCGGAGGCGACGGTTGCTACAGCTGCTGCCTTGGCCCCTGCGAGGGTCGCCTCTGAAATCAACACAGGAGTCGCCGATATATAGATTGCCTCACTTTCGTAGAGGTGCACACGACTAGTTTTCGAGCAAACTAATAAAGAGATAACTTCTTCGATTACGGCGAAGAATCACCGGCTGCTTTACAAGTAAGAACAGCAAAGAATGATACTCCGATGACGCCGGAGCACGTGGCTTGTTTGCGGAAAACTAGCAAAGCATGACTACTGACCTAGATGCGAAAAAGTAGAAGAAAAGTAAAAAAACGATAATAATAGATTTGTTTTGTGTCGATTGTGTAGAGACTTTTCCAATCGGCCATCACCTTAAAATAGGCGGCTGGTCTTTGCCATTATGACTCTTATATATAAACAGATAACTACTAGTACTACTAGTGCACATACATCAAAAAAAAAAAATAATAAGGGTCTGTCTACTAATATGTCAGGTGATTTACGACGATTGGTCACCCGAGTGAGCCCGAACCATAAATCACTCGATTATATCATAATCGAGTGATTTCAATCTAGCAATCACCCGATTTTCAAAAACCACGAGATCCAAATCCAAAGGCAACAAAAAAAAAGAACAAAATCAAATATACAAATAAACAAATTTTATCTATGTAAGGTAAATTGGAAGAAATTCAAAAATAACAGAAAGAAATACAAAATAAAAATAACAAATTCACAAAATGCAAATTTAAATAGAAGAAAAATATACAGATTTTTTCTATGGAAGGAAAATTGGAAGAAATCCAAATATCACAGAAAGAAATACAAAATAAAGATAACAGATTCACAAAATGCAAATTTAAATAGAAGAAAAATTTACAGATTTTTTCTATGTAAGACAAATTGGAAGAAATTCAAATATAACAAAAAGAAAAACAAATTACAGAATGCAGATTTAAAAACTTAAAACAAATTACACCACTAAAAAAAGAAATTTACACTGAACATACCAATGTAAAGCATGAAATGACTGACTGTAATTACAGTACACTGAAACTGTAAAATGTAAGGAAACAATACAGAAGCACATGAACCAAACAACAGAAATTGTCTAAATTTACAGTACAAGCACAAATCAATAGAGATAAGGCTGGAATAGCAACCAGCTAGCAAAAAACACTCATCCTGGAAACTAAATAAGCATACATATTGAAAGAAACACAATCAGAAAATATAAGAAGACATATATATTACAAGCCAACATCCATAAGCAGGAATTTAGAAACCACAAGTTCAGATACACAAGACATTCTTCTAATAAGAGTCCATTACTTAACTAATTTAACAACTTAAACAGTTTCAACTACTACTTGCCGTCACCTTGCCCACAATAAGATAAAATAACCAAATACCTCACCAAAGTTGAATTGAACAGCACTAGGTGGCCAAACCTTGCGCACAGAAGCAGACTGATAAATGTCATCACCTACATACCTTGTCTCAATGTTAAGCACACGATAAAAACTCATAAGTTGACCTCCCACTTTGAAAGAACGACCAGCCATCAACTTAGCCTCGTGAGCGTCGCCAACCAACAGATAGACAATCCCATTCACACCATCCAAAGCATACTTGAACTTTGGCAGAGAAGACGCACCACGGTTCTGCCGAACAACACGAGCTACCAGCTTCACCTTGTCTTCGTTTTCCAGACCCTTTGCAGCAAGAAGTCTGTTTTGAGCTTCAAGAACTAAATCCAGATGCTCAACAACAAACAATGAAACAATTTCATTGTCCACAGTTGAATCAGAACAATTTCCCTAAAAAAGAAAAACAAATAATAAAGAAATGAAATAGTATCATGTAGATAAAATAAACATCATCATTATTATGCTTTAGTATCAAAGCATAACAGTACAAGTATTAAAACAGAACTCAATCTGTTCAGCTATTCATCACAGTTCATTCTTCAGAAGTCTGCTGACATGCTAAATACATGTAAATGCATGCCGCCCTTCGATATTTTGATTTCTACCACTCCTATGTCACAATCATACAGACTTAGTAAGACAATATTGCAGAAAACAGCTATGAAAAACAAGAAAACGGCTATAGATAACAAGAAAATAGCATTTAGAAAATTAAGTTTCCAAAAGCAACATCCAAAACTAATAAAAAAAACTATAAGAAACATACCCTAATCCGAATTTCCATATCAAGGAAATCTCTTCTTGAATTCTCCCTCTCAAGAATACTCTTGACTTCAAAGAAGGAAACAGTTTCCTCAGCAACATGATAACAGAAACGACATTTGTCAGCAATTAGACCATCATGGTGAACAAGGCAATAAACAGTCTCATCAACCTCATCGTAGCAAAACTTGAAATTCTTGACAAAAGCTTTGGAACCAATTTGCTTAGCAGCACGAGCAACCATGATAGCTTTATCTTCACATTTCCACTTCATCATATTTCTAGCAGCCATCAAATGATCCTGCTCGTCAACTTGAAGCTCAAGAAACTCCATCACATAATAAGACACATGCCTGTTCTCATAGGTATAGGGAGAACACTTGTTCTAAAAAAAATTAAAAAAACAATATGGGATAGATAGATTAGATCAATGTGCAATTAAAAACAAAGTAGAATAAAATGAAACTATGAAAAACAGATACAAAACATACTTTCACAGCAGCCATGCCTATGAACACGTGACAAAGAATTTTTTTTTGTACAGTTATAATAGATATAGAATAACATAAAACCAACAATTAAAAAATGCACTACACATTTCAAGTGAAATGAACAAACACAGAAACTGCATTCTCACTGAAACTGAAACTTAACATTACAGAAACAAAAGATGATAATGACCATGATCCATCTAATTTACAGAAATTTATCAACACAAAAACTAAACAAAAGTTAACAGATAACGTAGATACAATTTTCAGATATTAAATAGACATTGAACAATACTAAAACTGGATCAGTTAATCAGACTACTCCTAGACCTCCTCCACATCATCATCTAACATAGTGGAAAGCTGGTAGATGATGATGAAAACAAAAACACAGAATAAATATAAAGATCTGTTCTATGCAAGGGAAATTAGAAGATAACCAAGTAGAACAACAAAAAAATGAGCCAACTTGAACCTAATTACACCAACCATACAAGATATTTACAATGAAAAAATCATTGTAAAAATTGTAAAGACAAACTGTAATTACAGACCAAATAAACTGTAATTGAAACAATTCAATAAAAAATTACAAGACATAAACATCAAATAAAACTAGAACTAAAGACAATTAACAGGACATGTACAAGCAAGAAACCAATTGACAAGTGGCTGGAATAGCAACCTGCTAGCAAAAAACAATGAACATGTACAATGAATAAGCATACATATTGAAAGAAACACATCAGAGAACAATCAGATATGATACCAGTACTGAATCTTGACAGATTGATTAATGAAAAATTATCATGACATCAGACGACTAATACTGAAATCAATCCAGAAATGAAAAAGAAAAGAAGAAAATGAACAAGACAAAGAACTAGATCACAGAGATGAAATATGCAAATCACAGCATAATTAACTTTCAACATTCAACACTCATAACACAATGCAACCTTAGCTTACATTCATTAAAAAGAAAATATTAAATTCAAAACTACTCCTAGACCTCCTCCACATCATTATCATCATTCTTGCTAGAAAGCTGATAGCGACAAATAGGACACATGTTGCTACGCCTAAGCCACTCAAAGATACAGTCCTTGTGAAAGACATGGGAGCAGGGCATGACCCTAAGCTCTGCGCTAGCTGCAACGTCCTATATGGGGATTTTCAATGCCCTAGGAACCAATATGAGATCGATCAAATGAAAGCGGTTTCATATGCTTCAGCTGTCGGACGCTTACAATATGCTCAAGTATGTACGCGTCCTGACTTGACATTTGTTACCGGGTTACTTGGCAGATTTCAGAGCAATCCTGGAACAGAACACTGAAAATTAGTAAAGAAAGTCTTATGATATTTGCAAGGAATGAAAGACCTCATGATGATGTATAGAAGATCTGATTCACTCCATATAGTGGGATATTCAGATTCTGATTATGCGGGAGATGATAGAAAATCCAGGTTTGGATATGTATTCACTCTCGCAGGAGGAACTATTTTATGGAAAAGCTCAAAGCAAACCGTCACTATATCGTCCACAATATATGCCGAGTTTGTAGCGTGTTATGAGGCAACGGGGCAGGTGAACTGGCTAAAGAAGTTCATACCTGGTTTGAAGGTGGTTGATGACATCTATAGACCACTTAAGTTATACTGCGATAATAATCAGGCAGTACAGTATGCTCACAATAATAAGTCAAGTGGTGCTGCCAAACACATTGACATAAAGTATTATGTTGTGAAAGATAAAGTCCGGGATCATGTCATAAGCCTTGAGCATATAAGCACCAAAAAGATGCTCGCGGATCCGCTTACAAAAGGCTTACCACCCAACGTGTTCAGAGAACATGTAGCCGGCATGGGTTTAAGGGAAAGCCTATAATTCCTGGACAAAAGAAGACCCAAAAGTTAAGTATCTATTTCAGAACATAGTGGTGTGTTATAGCTGTTAAATCTATCGGCAATGGACCGTGACGATGAGACATGCTCTATGCACTAATCTGTAATGGAATGAACAAAAGTAAATGATATGAAAATGAAAGATGGAAGAAGATTAAGGAGGATATTGGTAGATTGATCTCTAATCCTAATTAGACCCAACGGCCCAGTTGGGCCTTTGATTCGTGCCCTGATCGGGGCGCTCAGCCCACCATGGCTGGAGGGCCCCTGTCACACTGCGCTATAAAAAGAGGTGGGGGCCGGTGGCTCTGATTACGAGGTTGACCTGAGCCGAGCTCCCCACCGACAAACCCTAATCCGATCTAGAGGGCGCGCAGCCAGTGACGGGAAGCCACCAGCCGCGCCGCCTCCGGCCTGCGTCACCAGACTTCACTGCCTTCACCGTCGGTCGCCACCGCGCATCACCGACACCGTCTTCACCGACCGTCGCTGCCTATGCGCAGACTACACCGACGAACGTGATGGCGTCCTCTGAACCTTCCCCCTCTGCGGTGTCAGGTTCAACACCTTCTCCCTTCCCTCTCTGTCTCTCTAGTTCTACATGTATTAGGATATACTGCGTCTCTTATTCCGAATAGAACCACTCTACCGGCTAGATCTATGATCCCAGTGATACTATAGCCTCAACAGTATCACCCTTTTGTTAAGGGGAGATGAGGGAATATTGGTGGCCATAAAAAAAATGGAGAGGTATTGGGGAACTGCTGGAGCAAGAAAAAAATATAGTAATCCTCAACATAACAGTTTTATGAAAATAAGAGAAGGTATTAAGGGACTGCTGGAGATGCGCTCAGACTCTCGGTTTTGGGAGGGAACCAGGGTGACGCTCCCTGTTTTCTCACTGCAGTAGGAGTAGTGCAGTACAGGGCAGCAGGCACCAACACCCCATTCCCATGGACGTCAGCGTCACTGTGTGTCTCTGTGGGCAGCTGCATGCCTTTCGTGGACCCCGCTTATATCCCGCAGGCTCCAGAGATGGGCGATCAGTTATCTGCAGGGATGTGTAGTATCCACTAACCACTGTACTAAAATTACAGTAACTTCACAAGAACAAAACTAACATTCCAATTTTATTTTGTATTTTTTCAAATCACAGAACACACACATACACGTCCTACTATACAACCATAGTTTGTAGTAGAAAAATTCTTATAGATCTTCGATCATAATGTAACTTTCTTCATGAAGGAGATTCTGTGCCAAGCTTCTTTCAGAAAGCAGGTCACCGTTGCTTTTGGTCTCCTTGCTTTTTGCCCACAATACACAATAGAGGCCCGCAACTATGACCACCGCACCTATAACTCTGTAAATGATTAGGGAAAAGAGATAAATTTTGTCAGAAGATTTGGTGAGTAAACACCAATTTGTTGTTGTTGCTTCATGCCATATATTATTGTCAACTCACAACTTTAATGGTGTGTATTTCTTACCCTCCAATGTAGAGTCTGTCACCAAGGAAAATGGAAGCCATGATGGCAACCATGACAGTTTGCAACGGTTGGAAGACAGAAACGAAATGAGGCCCTCCCTTATTTATGCACCAAATCATAATATACCAGGCAATACCGAGTACCACAATACCCTACATTCATTAGTACAAGCAAGGCATTATTGTACATTCACTCACATATATAAGGTTCTTCATTATCCCCAAGAAACATATCCTATATCTAAGCCTCTTTCCATGTTTACCTTCCTGAAGTTCCATGTTGTCGATTGAGATATCATCAACAACATAAATAATCAAGTATATTAAAGTTCTTAGTCCAATAAACATAAGTCCAATTTTAGAAACATATTTCCACCAAAGCTAGCATGACAAAATCTTCATAAAACCCTCTCCGGTTCATGTTTACTTTTATAAACTCAATGTATAAAATTTGTTGACCAACAAAGCCCTCAAGCTAAATACCAATATAGACTTCGCTTTTTAAAAAGTATTGGCACGAAACAACAGTATATGACTTTGATTTGGATAATAAGATCTTAACAAGATCTTGAATAAGATATAATTAGAAATGCACAACATAATCAACTTGTTAGAAAAGATAATTACAGCATATAAGATGGTGAGAAGCTCGCCTCCAGAGTGGATCTTCCACCTTTCAATGTTGCTCTCAAAAAATGGTGCTACAACGACGAGTTGGATAAACCCCAATGCCATAGTGATAGTGAAAGATGACAACTTAGCTGGGTATTTCTTCAAAACTGGGACCTGTTAAAGGTTAATAAGTTACAAAAGTTCTGAATACAAATTATGTAGGCTAGAAATTTGTTGTTGAGAATTCAAATTTGAAACAGATTTTTGAGGAAAAAATTGTAATAAAACAACAAAAGTTCAAGCAATTATCCCATATAACAAAAGCCAGGAATCGTGCTGTGGACCTCAATTTAAAATTGACACATACATTTATGTAAATTACTAGAAACAACATTTTTACGTCTCTATGTTATAGTGGGGAAATGGCTATATATAGTACATTGCTAACAGTTTTCCTTTGTGCTAAGTTTTCAGTTATCCAGTCTCATTCGTTGGATATTAGTATTATTTGGTAGAAATGATAATGTAAACTGCATAAAATACAAATTAATATGCCAATACATAGGCAAACACTAAAAGAAGTTAATTATAACACGAAATAGTAGTAACAAACCTGCAGAACCATCCATCCAGACAAACAAAGACAATTCACAAACATGATGAGACATCCTGCGATCCAGGTAAATCTTGGACTCAGGATAACTATAACGTCTTTCAGTTTGTGGGTACCCTCTGAATGTGTTGTCGTTAATGGCATCCCTTTGTAGAGGGTTATGATGGTTGCCCCTGCTATGGTAATCACCGTGCCTGCTATTTTTGCCAGCCCATGTCTGATTTTAATATTTACCTGTTCAATTCTGGGTAGGAAGACAACAAATCTTAATATCATGAGACACTAAAGAAAAAGATAAGTTCTAAGAATTCTCACAATAATTAGAAACATCTAGATTTTAATTTGGTAGACTCTAATCATCATCATCTCCAATAATAGCGACCATAACAAGTATGATCATTCTAATATTAGTTAGTTGCATAGAAAGGTACATTAGAGAACGTCTGAAAAAACATAGCTAAGCTGGTCAAATTTCCCTGATTTGGGATTTCAGATCCAGCTAGCTCAGGCATGTAGATTTGGTTCTAGACAATAAGAACATATATGGATCTTCATACCATTACTAAGTCTTTGTTTTTATATAGTTCATCAAACTGTTATATGCCACCTTGGCCCAACACCATGTAAATTTTATATACAATTGCTCATTTTAATTTCATGGCCATCAAAGTTTGCTTTAGATAACGTATTTTTCATTATTTGTAAATACAAATTACATAATAAATCAAACTTCACATTTGCTATTTACCTCAAAACAGCAGCCATCACAAATGTGATTGCAGGGACAGAGTTTTGGATGACGGAGACATAAGTTGGTGACAAGTAGTACAAACCAAGAATATATAGCCCCTGTGTGAATGTAACCCTGCACGGATTACATTATAGTTAGAACTGTACTAACTTGTACAAAAGCTAAGTATCCTAAAATGATCAATATGAATACTGCAATTATTGTACACCTTACCCAACTGCAGCCAACATGAAGAAGTCAATCATCAAACGTAACGTGAGGGGTGGCCTATCTTTCCTGTAAGTCAATCAACACATAATTAATGAGGTAAGTTTTTTTTTCTGGACTGAGATAGTACCAAAAATTTCCAAAACTTAGATTCGAGTGTTAATTAATAAACACCTAAAAATACCAAGTACTTCTAACAAGAAATAGCAAGCATGCTCATAAAATTTGGGTGCTAGGAGTCCAAAAATCACAAAGTAAAACTGATAATCACGAAGAGTTCGGCTATATATACGTGCCCATGCTTTATCAGTAGCACTTTTGAAATGAACTCTTCTCTAGTGGTAACTCTCTAGAGCACTAGGAGATCACCAGAGTTTACATATACTCACTTCTCGAGGAAGTAGGCAACAGGAGCAATCACAAGCAGGGCCGAGCCATTTCTGTAGACGAGGAACGCCATCTTGCTGACGCCCATGTCGAGCGCCGCCCTCGACACGACGTGGAAGCCCGCTATGAGCATCTCCAGCACTACCACCGCCGCTACCAGCTTCACCTTCGCCAGGGCACCCTCCTCCATCGCCATGGATCTCTTCTTTCCAGACTAATCTCACTACAGTTCTTGTAGGATCGGAAGAGCTAGAGCAGAGCGGAGGAGAACGAAACTGTACAATAATGAAGCTGAATCTGTGCCCTTTCGATAATGATTGTTGTTGTGTGGACTGGAAGGCAGCCAGCAGGTCAGATGGCGCTGTCAATGCATGTCTATGTTTCTGTTGCCAGGTACGACAAAACCTACCAGGTCGTTGAAAGTCAAATTTGGATCACGTGGCGATTTAAGCGCCTCTGGTTTGGCACAGAGTGCTGTTAGCCTGTTCGGTTGGCTGGTTCGTATCAGTTGCTGGTTCAGTAAAGAAGTACTGCTGGCTGTTTTTTTTTGAGAGAAAAATACTATTCTGGCTGGAAATTTACGATCGTTTACGACAAGCCACAGCCAAACGAACAGACTGAAATTCGTTTACGCGGGATTTATGATGCTTACTGATGCTGATTTGATAATACAGATTTATGACGATGCCGCAAAATGTATGATGAAAGTAGCTGAAATGACACTTTTTTATGCTAACTAAGATACGTTTGCTGCGAGAGATGGCCTGCTGCGGTTCGACTATCCACCCGCTTCTCGATTAATTCCACGTCCGCCTGTCAGGACCCGGGTCAAGATCCTGACGGAATGCTGGAGCAGGTAGAATCGGAATTCAGAGAGTAGAATAGCAAGAACAGAGAAGTTCAGACAACAACAGGCAAGATTCTCGGGTTATCCCAACCCTAACCCTAATCAGGTGAAACAACCGTGAACAGAAAGGGGAAAGAGGGATTCGGTACAAATAGGAAAAGAAAATGTTTCGGCCTTAAGATGAACAGAGCCGAACCCTAAATCAAAGAAAAGAAAAGAAATCAATTGAAAACCCGAACCCTAACCCTAGATCTCGATTTCGGATGAACATAAACGGAAAGAGAGAAGATCAATCCAAATCGAAAAGAACAAGGGGAAGAAGGGAAGGGCTGTCGCCTCGCCGGCGTATGAAGATGAACAGTGAAACCCCATCCCGAACCCTAACCCTAAATCATGACCCCATCCCTCAAATCGGGTTAATCCTAGAAGGAAGAAAGGAGAAAGGGAGAAGGGGAAAGGAACATATTCGGATGGGAAGGGAACCCATTCAGGATGAACGAAAAGAAAAGAACTCAAAAGAACAGAAAACCGAATCGGCCGAATCGAATCGAAAAGCGAAACCCTAACCCTAATTTTGACCCCATCCCCACCACGGGTTAATCCCAGAAGAGAGAAGGGGACGGGGAAGAAGGGGAAAGGGGGACGGACTCACCTCGCCGTGCGTCGGGATGGACTTTCGCCTGGCGTGGGAGAAGAAGGGCTCGGCCAAGGGGGCGCCGCGGCCAGGCCGCTCGACGGCGGCGTGCTCACCCGCTGGGGAGAGCGCATGCCGGCGAGGGGGCCGGCGATGGCGCCATGGCTCTGCCCCTCCACCGTTTTTCGGCCGCTCGGTCACCGCTCAGTGCTCACAGCGCTGAGAAGAGAGAGCAGTAGAGAGAGAAGTGGAGGAAGCGAAATGACTCTAGGGTTTTCGGTGCTTAGACCGCGGCGGGTTTTTGATCTCCCGAGATGCGCGGACGAGCCGTCGATCCTAATCGAACGGCTATAAGTGGCCGGGCCGCTCTCGGCCCAGGCGGGCGAGGGCACACCGGGCTGCTTTGCTGGACCCAGGCCCAGGTTGCGGCCTGGGTCAGCGCGTCAGCACGCGCGCGAGAGTGAAAGGCAATGGTGGGCTGGGCCACTGTGGCAGTTCTAGCCCAATCAAAGAACAGTGAGAAAGAATCAATCAGTTTTTTGTTTTTTCATTTTCCAGTAAAGTTTTTATTTCCTAGAAAATGAATTAATGACTCAAAAGAAAAATAGAAAAAACGGTATTTTACCTATGGGTAAAATTCAAGAAATTGAGTTAGAGTTTTTCCTCTGCTAAAGAAAAAGTATATTCTCCAGTGATTTTGAACCGATGTGATATTTAACTAGGAGAAAAAGAAAGTTTTCCAGTAATGTTTATTTCCTGGAAATTGATTAATGGATTAAAGAAAATAGAAAAAGCAATTTTTCCCTGTGGGTAAAATTCATAAAAAGAGATTTTTTCCGCTGCAAAAGAGAATGCTGGTTCTCCAGTTATTTTGAACCAATGTGGTATTTAATTGGAGAAAAAGAGATTTAACATGATTATGATGTTGTTATTTTCTAACCAACATTGTTAATAACAATATCATAATTTTAATGATTTATGCATTAATTCTACTTGTGCCCAACGGTGATGTAGAATTAGTGTATAAAAGAGTTGTAAATTTTAATGATTTATACATTAATTCTACTTCTGTCCAATGGTGATGTAGAATTAGTGTGTAAGAACAGTTGTCAAAGTTAATGATTGATGCATTAATTCTATTTCTGTCCCAACGGTGATGTAGAATTAGTGTATGAGAACAGTTGTAAAAGTTAATGATTTATGCATTAATTCTATTTCTGCCCAACGGTGATGTAGAATTAGTGTATAAGAATAGTTGTATATTTTGATTTTGACCAATGTTGGAATCAAGGCATGCAAATAGTGTTAATTTTATGTTAAGAAAAGTTTTGACCTAGGTTTTCATCTTGTCTAAGGTGGACTGGGTAGTCACCTCACTGTGTTCCACTGAGGTTGTGGCACCGGTGAGGGAGACAAAAGAGAATGATGCCACTTGGACAACTAAACAAAGGGATTTTGAATTCCAAAAGATGTCCTATGCCTTTTGAGCATAGGAAGTAGGTCACTGCCAACAAGAAATGTTTGGCTGTGATAAAGAATATGATTGAACCTGCAATTATGGGCTCAATCCCATAATATGATACGGTCACCGAGTACCTCGATAGAATAAAGAGTCAGTTCACTGGCTCTTCAAAGACATATAAAGAGTCAGTTCATTGGCTTTTCAAAGATATATGCCACTCAGCTGATGAAGCAGCTGGTGACAGATTGTTAATCTGGAAGTGGTGGCATAAGAGAGCTCATGATGCATTTTCGAAATTATGGCATTGTCGTTTAGGCCATATTTCGAGGGGGAGAATAGAAAGATAAGTTAAGAATGATATTCTTCCTCCATTAGAGCTCTCAGATTTAGAACAATGCAGAGAATGCATAAAAGGAAAGTATGTAAAGAAGATTAAGAAAGATGACAAACGAAGCGTAGGAATTTAATAGATTATTCACACAGACATCTGTGGTCATTTTTCCCGTAAAGAGTGTGGATGGTTATGATTCATTCATAACATCCACAGATGATTACTCCTATTATGGCTATATTTATCCAATTAAAGAAAGAACAGAAGTATTGGATAAATTTAAGATATTTAAAGAGAAAGATAGTCAGGTCTGATCGTGGGGGAGTACTACGGTCGACATACCCTAAAAAGAATAGCATAGTAGCCCAGTATTCTACACCGGGCGAACATCAGCAGAATAGAGTAACTAAAAGAATCAATCGTACCCTGATGGATATGGTGGGCAGTATGGGCAGTATGATAAGTTACTCCACCTTACAGTTGAGCCTGTGGATGGAGGCGTTAAAAACCCCTATTCATATTCTTAAAAGAGTACCAAGTAAGTCGGTGCCCAAAACACCGTATAAGTTGTGGACAGAAAGAGTACCCTCACTAAACACTTGAGTGTGTGGGAGAGCCCTGCTGAGGCTAAAGTATTTAACCCAAATATTGGAAAACTAGATCCCAAAATAGTAAGTTGCCATTTCATTGGCTACAAAAAAAAGTCAAAAGGTTTTCATTTCTACTATCCAGAGTGACATACAAAGTTTGTGGAAACGAGACACGCTATTTTCCTAGAGGATGAAAAGATAAGGGGGAGCATGGTAGCTCGAGAAATTGACCTTGAAGTGAAGCGGGTGTATGCGCCCACTCCAATGATTCATGAGTCAATTTTCTCACTACATGCTGTCGCTGCACCGACAATGCAAGATACTATGGTGCCAGCACCTGTTGTTATTCCACCTATGGCAACAATGAATGAAAATGAGGAACCTGTTCTTCAGGATTCTATAGAACCTATTGCCACATATGAGGGGGAGCAACAACAGCCTCAAACAGTAGATGTGCCAAATGTGAAGACCCCTAAAAGGTCTCAAAGAGTTAGAAAATTAGCTATTTCTGTTGATTATGAAGTGTATAACACTAAGGAATTTCAAATAGAGAATGATCCCACCTCATTTGAAGAAGCCATGAGAAGTGATCATTCATCAAAGTGGCTTAAGGCCATGGAAGATGAAATGAAATCGATGAATGCCAATAAAGTTTGGGATTTAGAAATAATTCCTAAAGGAGCCAAAATAGTAGGCTGTAAATGGGTCTACAAAATAAAGCTTGACTCTCAAGGGAATATAAAGAGATATAAAGCGAGACTTATGGCAAAAGGCTTTATGCAAAGAGAAAGAATTAATTACAATGAGATATTTTCTCTAGTCTCATGTAAAGATTCCTTCAAAATCATAATGGCATTAGTGGCACATTACGATTTAGAATTACATTCAGATGGATGTAAAGATGACATTTCTCAATAGAGACTTAGAGGAAAATGTTTACATGGCACAACCGAAAGGTTTAGTCATTGAAGAAAAAGAACGAATGGGATGCCGTCTAAAGAAATCCATTTATGGATTAAAGCAAACTTCAAGACAGTGGTACTTGAGGTTTGATCAGTCAATAAAGAATTTTGGGTTTTAAAGAGAATGTAGAGGACAATTGTGTCTATGCAAAGTTTAAGAATGGGAAGTTTATCTTCCTTGTCCTATATATGGATGATATCTTGCTTGCTAATAGTGATGTCAGTCTACTACAAGAGACAAAGAAGTTTTGTCCTCAAAACTTGATATGAAAGATCTTGATGAAGTCTCGATCGTTTCAAGGGATCGAGATTCACCAAGATAGAAGAAAAAAGGTATAATGACTGTCATAAAAGGAATACATGGAAAAGATCTTAAAGAAATTCAGTATGCACAAATATAGTCCCTCACCTGCTCCTATAGTCAAGGGCGACAGATATGGGGATTTTAAATGCCCCAGGAACCAATATGAGCTCAATCGATAAAATGAAAGTGGTTCCATATGCTTCAGCTGTCGGAAACTTGCAACATGCTCAAGTATGTACACGCCCTAACTTGGTATTTGTTACCAGGGTTTTACTTGGCAGATTCCAGAGCAATTCTGGAATAGAACACTAAAATTTGTAACAAAAGTCTTGCATTATTTGCAAGGAATGAAAGGCCTCATGATGACATATAGAAGATCTGATTCACTCCACATGGTGGAATATTCAGATTCTGATTATGCAAGAGTAAATGCATATCCAGACGTGGATTTTCTATCATCTCGCAAAGGGGAGCTATTTCATAGAAAAGCTAAAAGCAAACTGTCACTACGTCGTCCACAATGTATGACAGTTTGTAGCGTGTTATGAGGCAACGGGCAGGTGAACTGACTAAAGAAGTTCATACCCGGTTTGAAAGTGGTTGACGACATCTATAGACCAATTAAAGTTATACTGCGATTATAATCTGGCAGTACAGTATGCTCACAACATAAGTCAAGTGGTGCTGCCAAACACATTAACATAGAGTATTATGTTGTGAAAGATAAAGTCCGAGATCAAGTCATAAGTCTTGAGCATATATGTATAGAAAAGATGCTCGCGGATCCGCTTTCAAAAGGCTTACCACTCAACATGTTCAGAGAACATGGTGTTCAGAGAATATGTAGCTAGCATAGGTTTAAGGGAAAGCCTATAAAATTCCTGGACAAAAGAAGGCCTAAAGATAAATATCTATTTTAGAACAGAGTAGTGAGTTGTAGCTATTAAGTCTATCGACAATGGACCGTGACGATGAAACATGCTCTATGAGCTAATCTGTAATGGAATGAACAAAAGTAAATAATATGAAAGTGAAAGATGGAATGAGATCAAGAGGGAGAATGTTGATCTCCACCAATAGGCCCAACGGCCTATTGGGCCCTTATCTCTGCTCCCTGATCGGGGGAGCCCAACCCTAATCCGGTTGGTGGGCCCCTGTCGCACAGCACACATAAAAGGAAGGTGGGGATGAGGGCTCAGACTACGAGGTTCACTGGAGCCGCCACACCCACCTAAAGAAAACCCTAATCCGATCTAAAGGCCGTGCTGCCAGCGACGGGATGTGCCCACCAGGCTCGTCATCGGCCCACGGCAGGATCACTACCGTACCAGTACGGTTCACCATAGCGCCACTGGGTCTACACCGGGCCACTGGTGATCGTCTCCACGGCTATGGATGCCTACTACACTGACGGCATCGGCGTCTACCCGCTGAGGTGCATCCACGGAGAAGAACGAGGATGCTAACCCGGATCTACGGTTACACACAGAGGTACACATCGATCCTAACAACACATAGTTTCAGAGTTCAGAACTATTCATTTCATACCCCTTTCGGTTACATGCGCTGCCTTTATATACAGCTGAATTTTTTAAAATAATATTTTTAATGTTTAATTACAAATGTAGAAGCTGTTGTACAAAAATTTGACATATCGGTTTCTCACTAGCCGATAGGCCTACATGGCAGTCGTCGCCCGCCACAGGGATCCTGTCGGAAGTTGGAGGGCTAACAGGGATAGTCGGCCCTTGGATGGCCGACAGGTCAGTCGACATTTGGATCACCGACAGCGAAGTCCGAAGCCCACTTGCCAATAGAACTATCAGCGTCACGCAGCCGACAACACTATTTCATGTTGTATTCCTTCTTTTCTATACACAGCCATCACCCGATGTGGTACATTTTCACGAACACGACCATCTCTCCGGATAGAAAACTAATTTTGCCACTTTTTGAGCAACACTAAAAACATGATTAGTTCGCATCACAAATGCCCTTGTTACGCTAAAAAAGGATAGAATACTCACACCAAAGGCTAAACAATGCCTTTTTATGTTCTATTGTCCTTTGCCTCGATGCAGGCGAGAGACTATATTGAAGTGTTGCCTCTGTTGCAAAAGTGTGTACATTAGTTTATTAGTTCGCATCACAAATCCAAGAGTATATTAGTTCGCATCCATACATCCATGCTAGCATATAACCATACAATCCTACACATTTAACCTACACGACGACCACGCTAGGTGCCTGCGCACCTCAGTGACGAACCTAGGCCTAGGGTAAGTCCACTAGTCTAGAGAGCGTCGCTATCGTGTCGGTGAGGTCGAGTCCATATGCTCAGTACCCTGAGTTGGTAGAGGTGCACCAGAAAGCTGTGAGGGCCTGGTGTCCTCAGGGAACCAAAGAGGAGTGTCGTCCGTGTGAAAGGTCCCGAAGCTGCCAGTACCCTCCGTGTAGTCACTGCAAGAAGCATGTGTACCTATACAAAAAGGCTAGGTTAGATATAGCATGTTAGGTACATAGTAAATAAGAAATCAGGAAGGTAATAGTTAAATTCAGTTATGTGTCAAACAACTGGAACTCGCTAAGGTTTACCCCGCTGTCTCCATATCTGATTTCACTGTTGCCATAGTAAATTCTGAAAGAAACTAAATCGGTCGACATTCTTGTTTGCATCGTGTAAAATATCATGTAAGTTAATTGCGGTACCATGCTAACTTATTCTAACTAAACTAAAATAAAGCCAACCTAATAGAAAAATAATAACTAAAAGAGATAAATACATTATAGGTCCATCAACTTTTGATGGTGTGTCATATAAGTCCATCATCTATCAAAATACATTTTCGAGTCCTTAAACTTTTTAAATGGTTCATCGGAGTTCCATACACTTTATTTAGCGTTTAGATCTGATGTCGTGCATATACTCAGCAGCCAACGTGGCGTGTAAATTATAATTAGCCCCTTTCTTGCTTTTTCCTCTTTCATGTTGAGCCACCGCACGGGCACGGCGCACACGAGCCCAGTCGCCACGCCCACCGCTCAGCAAGGCTGGCTTCTTGCCGTTGACGCGCGCGCCCACCACCACGAGGCCACCCTGCTGACGCATGCTTGCCACTCCGACCCTGCTAATGCGCACGCGCCGTCATGTGCTGGGCTTGCACTTCCACGGCCTCCTCACCCCGTCTCTCTCTCCGGCCTCTAGCGCCACCATCGTCGCCATCTGCCCATCCATGCTTGTGCTTGCCGGCAGCGCTCCTGCCCTCCATGCTAGTGCTCAGTGCTCACCGCCGCCCAAATTTCATTTGCTCAGTGCAGATAGTGGGAGCGTGGGCGTCGAGCGCGCGCAGCCTCTGCTGGTCAGTAACGGTGTCCCCAGTGGCGAACAGCAGCGGTGTGAGATGCGTCATCCTGGTCAGCCGCTTCTGTAGGCCGGCGACCTCCCGGTCGAGCTCGGCCGACCTCGCCGACGCAGTCCGGAGCACGACGGCGTTGGGCGCGAAGGTGCGCGTGGTCCCAGACGTGGCTGAGGGAGAGCGACCGGAGACCTGTGACGTGTCGTTTCTTCGCTACTTTTTGTGGGGCCACGATGGGACCTGCCTTGCTGCATGCGCTGGGTTCGCCATGGCGTCCGCTCGCCGCCGGTGCTAGGCCGAGCCAGTTCACAACCGAGCCAGCACCCTTGGCCGTCGTGCGCTCGTCCGCCCACGCCGTTGCCGTTGTCCGAGCGGTCTAACACCCATGTTTTTGCATCATATTAAAATTCACTGAAATTTTAAACTTTTTAAAACTTTACAGCAAATTAAAACCCTGACTATTTATTTACCTGCAAAACCGTTTTGAAAATATATTTCCAAAACTCTGCATCAAAACCCACCAAATGCATTTTGTGTGCCACGTAGGATTTAGTTGTAGCGCTAGGAATAATTTATAGGATTAGAAGATCGCTTCGCATATAAATTCCATTGCCTGCATTTTGTTGGTTGAGTGTATGTTTGAATGCTTGTTTAAAATGCTTGATTGCTTGATTGCGTGATTGATTGCTCTTCTGGAATTTATTTGCGGCACCAAAATAACTTCCCTTAATTACCAAATGTATTCTCGATTTATTTAAAACCTTTTCTTTACATTATAGAGATAGATAATACGTCACATATATAAATAATATTTTATTCACTAGGAATCATAATAGCCATCACATTGATAATTTATAGGTTTAATTATTCCTTCAAATATTCCGTCTAAATTTACATTGGTAAAGTTTCATAGTATTAGGAAAACTTAGAAATATGATATCATTACTTTTAATTTCTATCATAGTTATAAAGTAATATATAATATCTAGGAAATATATCATATTAAATACATAGATACATTTTAGTAAATATATAGAACTATATCATGGATACGATATTATACTTGTATTACATTCTTTACTTTTCTTTAATTAGCAATACATCATTTATCTATAATACATAAATATACATTGTTACATTTTCTAGGGAATTAGGAAATAGGAAATGTATTATGTGTACTCCCTCCCGAACGGGCTCAAACTTATCCCTCTCCCCTTTCTAGCCCAGGCGCGGCCCACCCCTCACCTCTCCCCTTTCCCCTTTACCCCCGCGATGGGCCGGCCCAGCCAGCTGGCCCAACCCGCCTCCCTTTCCCTCTCTTCTCCCTTTCTCCCCCTTCCCGCGATGGGCCGACGCCAAACCTTTGGCCCAACGGCACAGCAGCCCTTCTTCCTCTCCCTCTCTCTTCTTTCACCGACCAGTGGGGTCCACCCGTCAGTTTCATCTTCCCCAGAAGGTCAACGACGGCGCTGTGCTCATGTCGACGCCGCCGCTGACTCCCTGTGCCGCACCGCCAATCCCAGCTTGTCGCCTTGCCGCCCTGTCCTCGCTGACTCACTGTGCCGAAGTCGCCATGGCAGCCGACCTCCTCCCTTGTCACCTCGTCGACAGCTATGAGCAGCTCCAATGGCCGGAAAATATCTCCAGCCGCCCGCACCGCCTTACAGCAGCTCGCGCACGGCTATAAATGGCCGGCCATGGCCTACCGAGGAGCCTCACCCCATCGAGCTCGAGCTTGCCTCCTTCCCCCATCTATCTTCATCCTCCTCAGCTCTCTACTCTGCTCGGAGCCGAGCGCGCGAGCGGGCCGAGGCATTCGCCGTCACGCCCGTCTCTGCCCGCCGGAGCCGACGCATTCGCCGTCGTCGCGCCTCTGCTCTCCCCTTCTCCCTCCGCTTCCTCTTCATCACGCTTGCTGCGCACGCCGAGCGCCCAGCCACCGCCACTCTGCCCCGTGCTCTGCTTCCCCCTTCGGCTCGCTCTCCCTCTGCCCTGCTCATCACCTATCGCCGCCGCTGCCGCCGCCCTGCCTCTACCAGCGCCCTGCTCCCTCTCCTTCTGTTTCTCGCTCTCTCTTCTCTCTTGCTCATTGACCACCGAATGGGGATGGGGAGGAGCGAACACACGCCGCACTCAGCCTAAGCCAAGCCCGGCCACATCATTCCACCCAATGGGAGTGGGCCACGCCACCTCACGGGACCCACATGGCAGCAGCACAGCCCATCTCCCTTCTCTCCTTTCTCTGTGAGTGCGGTCCACATGGACCACAGAGAGGAGGAAGCCGGTCCACCAGATCGGCTCACGAGAGCAGTAGGTCAGCCCTAACCTCTGACTGTGGGACCACGCGTCAGCCACTAGGCTAGGAAGAAAATACTAGGTGCACACAGGGAGTGTACACAGGAATATTAAAAAGGTAAACTTATTAATTATAGAAAAATTCCCAGAAAATTTCTAAATAAACTAGAGTTCACCCTAGATCATACCTAGATAGTTGCCACTCATTTTCATTAGATAAAATTGTAGAAATAATTTCCATGTTTCTATTCATTCGCATTTAGCCACTAAACCAAGATGATTTATAACCCAGTCATTTTGATTCCGAATTCAGTAGTTCTTTCCCCATAAATCTTCTAAAATAAACCCTACATAATAATATTATTTTTTTCCTAATTATTGGTGTCCATTTAAATTCTAGTTTGATTGCTTCCTTTCTTGTATTTAAATTAATACCAATTATAATAGTAGCCCCTCGTCGTAGTAGTAGTTAACCCCGTATATTCGCGTATGTGTATGTACCATGACACATATTCGAATATATCCATACCCAATCACCTAAAATAATAGGATACCTATACATACAAGGATATGCCCAATACCCGAGTATACTTCTATGTATGGCTAACCCTAGCAACCTAGTTACTCAATCCTAATTAATCATGGGTATATACATATGCACATGCATATGTGACACTAACCCCGGTGAACCTATAGAGGTCAGATAGGTCATCTATGATGACTTGGTCAGACTTTCTCTTTCAGGTTTAGATAATAGTGAACCCTAATAATGTGGTCTAGTTTTCCATCAAACCAACCACCCACCTTAACCTAACCTGTAGAACCCTACCTTCTGGATGGAATACCTCTATCCAAATCTTACTTCAGATTGACATAATAGTGATAACCTAGATAACAACCCATCATCCGACTAGGACCAACCCATCTAGGATCGTTTGATTGCCTATACTTGTTTTACATGCCTTGCTTGTTATTTTTCTTTGTTTGTGTATTCTTGTTTACCGACGCTAGACCGTGTAGGATAGGAGATGTGAAGAGAACCCGAGTCCAAAAGATAGGAACAGGAGACACACGAATCAGAAGAAGGATATAATCATCAGCAAATGGAGGCAAGTCCTAACACCCACCTAACCCCTCCCACTACACTACATGCCATCCCTTAACCACCTCCCTTCCACCACCGCCACATAATGCTAGCCTCCACCATAAACTTTCCACTATCCATCTCCACTAAATAATAACCCAACCCCTAATACTTGAAACCCCTCATGAGTTAATGAAACTATAAATATGAGCTTAATTATGATAATGTGATAAGGTGATGGTTACCTTGATATGATATAAGTAATATGAACTTGAAAATAATAACTATAGAACTTGAATGGTAAAACTTGACTAAACCCCGACATGGGCGAGTAGGGGGTAATTTATGGAGGTAAACTGCCTTGGCAGGAATGCCTAGAGAGGATTCCTGTGGGAGATACTCACCTCGGTCACATAAGGATCAGGTTCGTAGTCCCTCTCACCTAGTGAGATATTACGTACAGCCACATGTCTATATGGGTAGACTTGATCTCACACCCTGTTAGATTGAAGTATAATTTCTACTAGGAGGCCGGTGTAGGCAGCGAAATATCAGGAGCCGACACGGGGATAGGTTTTCTTCCGTGGTCCGGTTGGCATGGATGCTATGTGATCTTCCACATTAAGCTTTTGATTTTTGGCCGCGTTCGAGCCCTTGATTTTCTTGGCCTTGTTCCAGCCATGTTTTCTTTTGTCATGATTTGGTATCATCATGTTGGGAGGATTTGGTATCTTCCCGATTTTTGTGTTTCCAACCCCTGAGAAGCCAAGGTAGAGTTATACGAAAAATCTAGGATAGCTCCCAAGCAGGTACGGGATCTCGTTAGACCTGTCTAAGCCATGACGATGGTGTCGGACTATGTCTATATTCTGGGGAAATTTGTACACCTCTGTAGAGTTTACTAAATCTATTTGAATAGCCACGTCCTTGGAATGGGCAAATGCTAGGATGGGATACTATGATTAGACTTCTACAACTGTGATAATCTGGTAAGATGTATTTTACTAATTCGGTAATTATAATGAACAACGAGAACTGGTGAGAATGATAATACTTTGCTAGGATCCAACCTATAATTATAACTACTTCACCCTACTACTTTCACCTCAACCACCATAACCCACCTCCATATATAGCCTTCCCTATCCACCTCCCTCCACCCAAAGTTTAGGGCTTGCTGAGTACTTTGTGTACTCAACCCCCTCCATTCAATGTTTTTAGGAGCATAGCTACAGGAGCACCTACCTGGATGAAACTCTTGGAGCCACGCAAGGATAGGATACTCAAAGACGGAGCCATACGAGAGAGCTAGCTAGGACTACAACGATTGGGATATAGGAATACGCTGAAGGAAAAAGTCTAGGGTTACGCCCGCACTCCAAGTTGCCTATCGGAATGGAGCCACGTTGACTAAGGACCACTGTCTTAGAACTCTGATATACGATAGAAGGCCAGTGGCCCAAACTATGTAAACCCGAACCATGTAATGTGTTTTCCCATTAGTAATAAAAGTATGGTTTTTGATATCAACCATGTTCGAGTTGTGGGACTGATATATGATGCACAGAGGACCCTAAGTTAGGGGGGCGGACATACGGTCCGCTCGCCACGCTGCTCAAGACACCATCACCGCACCCTGCTTGCCGTGCCGCCGCTACGGACGCCATCATCGCGGCCGCGCGCCATTTGCACCTGCTCACGCACATTGTTGCAGCAGCCTCACGACTTGCTCGCCTTGCACCCACTCCCGTACTCCCGCCCACCCATGCATGCTGATGCGCTGCTCACACAACTCACAACGCCCCCACTCGCGTGTGTCGTCGTGTGCGCACACCGTTCACCGTTGCCGCAACCACGACACGTGCTCGCAGCGCACCCGTCCGCGCGCGCACCCGCGAGCTTGACTGGGCTGGCCATGATGGCGGGATAGCATGGAGGAGGCTGAACCGCACGAGCGCGAGGCGTTTCAACGAGTTCGTGGCCACGAACAAGTCGCAATGCTGCTCCACGAGCGCCGTGCTTTTGTCACCGTCCGGCGTCCCCTTTTGTCGGCGGCGGCGGCAAGTCCACCTCCACCTCCATGGCGGCCCTCGCCACTGCGGACGTGACCCACCCGACGATGTCCCAGGCCACGGCTCGAGTTCGCTCGCAGCGGCCGGGACCGAGGCTTGAGCCTCGCCCGGTCCCGGCGTCCGCGGCGGTTGCTCACGAAATTGTTTGGCTTGGGCTCATTCGTTGTTGACGGCCACGCCACCCTTGCTCGTCGTCGGTGTTGGTGCTCCTCGCAGCCCTGTCCACGGCAGTGGATGGGCTCCTCCACACACGCACTGTCCATGTTGCCCGGGGACTCGAGGAGAGGAGCCGAACAGTGGGTGAAGTGGGAGAGGGAGAAAAGGAGAGAGGGTGATATCCGTAAAAAAGGGGGGCCACTCAGCGCTGTCAGGTGACACAGAGTCCACGTTGGATGCTTACATGGCTTGCCACATCAGCTCCAAATGATGGGGTATGGACCTCTGGTAAACCACTTCAAAAATTTAAGGACTAAAAAAATACAGTTTGAGAGTTAATAGACCTATATGACACCCTACTAAAAGTTGATGGATATACGGTACATTTATCTCTAACTAAAAATACAACTAACCTAATCCTAAGTAAATTGAACCCTACAACCTAACTAAAAATAACTAAAATAGCTACAACTAACTAAACGTACAACCCAACCGTAAAAAAACTAAACCTAAAACTCAAACTATACAAACTAATGTACAACTTAAACTAACCCTAACATTGCTAACCATAAAACTAAATCGGCCTGTTCGCTGGTTGGTTTTTGGGCTGGTTTGGGCTGGCTGGTGCTGGTTTATTGTGAGAGGAAAACACTGTTGGCTGGCTGGTTTGGGCTGGCTGAAACCAACAAGCGAACATGCTTAATATACTAAGAAATCGAACTAAAAAATAATAAATAAACATTAATAAACTACCTAAATAAAATAAGTAATATAGCTAAACAGACTAAACTAACAAAGTAAACAAAACTAAACTAAACTAAAAAGTAATATAGCATTGCTTGGCGAGGGCAAGGTTGTGGTCGACGGACGCGGAGGTCACGGTGTTCGGCATGGTGATCCTGAGCGCAGAGCTAGCTAGTCGCTCTCAGTTGTGATGACTGATGAGTATAGAAGTGCCGAGGAAGATGGGATGCAGGAGACGCTGGAGCGGGCTGTCCATTTATAGGAGGCGGCACAGGTCCGGTAAACTATCGGCGGGCACGGCAGCCGGTGGGCGCTTCGTCACCGCGGCGGACGTGGTTTTGGGGCCCAGACGAAACGCACGTCCGGATGGCCGGATCACGGTCTGAGAAGGCGCTGGGCGCGCGCGCGGGGCGTGAGCAGAAACGGTGGTAGCCGCCCGCGCGCGGTTCACGTCTTCTCGGCCACGTCCGCTGCACACTTTCCTATCAGTATCACTCGCCGGTGCGCTCTCTGCTCTGCTTGCATGCTGTTTGTTTGCATCGCCTCACGAGATGCTGCTGCCTTCTGTGTCGGTTGCCGATCGAAACGAAACCTAACCATTGGGACGTACGTGGTTTTGATTGGAAAAAGGAAGGTAAAGCCTGTAACACTTTGAACTGTATAAACAAATTAAACGTGAGCAGGCTCAAATGGGGCCTTGTTTAGATTGAAGAAAATTTCAACCCAATGAATAGTAGCATTTTCGTCTTATTTGGTAAATATTGTCCAATCGTGGACCAACTAAGCTCAAAAGATTCATCTCGTGATTTCCAACTAAACTGTGCAATTAGTTATTTTTTTTACCTACATTTAATGCTCCATGCAAGCGTCTAAAAATTGATGTAATGAAGAGAGAGCGAAAAAACGTGCAATTAGTTATTTTTTTTTACCTACATTTAATGCTCTATACAAGCGTCTAAAAATTGATGTAATGGAGAGAGAGCGAAAAAACTTCCTGGAAAGGTAAAACGCTTCTCTATCTTCTATCTACTCGCGGCATGCAGACAACAGGCGTCTGAAACTCTGCAAGCAATGGCCGGGGCTGTGCTTACGAGACAAGACAACCTGCCTTTTGCTGTACCACACTCTAGGCCTGGTTTAGATTGGGGTTAGGAATCAGTATTTAGTACTGTAGCATTTTCGTTTGTATTTAATAATTATTGTTCAATCATGGTCTAACTGGGCTCAAAAGATTCGTCTCGTAATTTACCATCAAACTATGTAATTAGTTATTTTTTTATTTATATTTAATACTTCATACATATATCAAAAATTTAATGTGATGAAAAGAGAGTTAAAAAACTTACAATCTAAACGAGGTCCTACACGGAGGCTAGGTAGCCTGTTTGCAGATTCTCACGAAACTGATTTTGCTTCCTCGGTTGCCCAATCCCCAAACCGAACCGGCGAACCATGTCGGTGTCGGCACGTGGTTTAGGGCCCGTTTAGTTTCGATTTTTTTTCTTTTGGTTATCGTAGTATTTTTGTTTGTATTTAGTAAAAATTGTTTAATTATAGATTATTTAGACTTAAAAGATTCGTCTCGTCAATTACAAACAAACTGTGCAATTAGTTATTTTTTTTACCTACATTTAATGTTTCATGCATGTGCTATAAGATTTGATGTGACGAAGAATCTTGAAAATTTTTAGTTTTTAGGTAGGATCTAAATAGGGCCTGGGTAACAAAATACAGGAGGCAGATCTTGCAGGGTGCTAGCTAGCTAGCTAGGTTCGGCGTCTGCGTGCTATGCTAGTGTCAGGAAATAAAACGCCCTGCACCACTGTACGTTCGACACGGTGCATCGGACACATGTCAACGGCTAAGTAGCAAGTCAAGCTACTGTCACTGCCTCACTGCTCTGCAACATATATAACCACATAAATCACTGGGGCCTTATTTAGATGCCATCTAAATTCTAAGTTTTTTTACTCTCTCTTCGTTACATCAATTTTTAGCCGCTTGCATATAGTATTAAATATAGGTAAAAAAATAACTAATTACACAGTTTAGTTAGAAATCACGAGATGAATCTTTTGAGTCTAGTTGGTCCACGATTAGACAATATTTATCAAATAAGATGAAAATGATACTATTTATCAGGTTTAAAAAATTTACAAAATGAACCAGGCCTAGTTTAAGATAGGAGCAAATGCAAAAGACCCCGTATTATCAGGTCAGCCAGCGCTGTAGCTGCATGCTTCCAACTGTAGACAAATGCGAGCGGTAGGTACTCAGACCGGGGAGTTCATGGATACAGGTAAAAGGAGTGGCATTTAAATTTATCGTGTTTCCTTGTAACCCGTTTGATCCTTGGAATTGAATTTATTCTAATAGGCACCGTTCGGCTTATCTAGAAACTGGTTTGTTCGGCTTGTTCTTTTCTGTCAGAACAGTGTTTTTTCTCTAACAATAATTCAGTCAATTTCAGTCAAGTTTCAGCAAGCCGAACGGGGCCATAAATTATAATTTAGGCACATATTAATTAAGCTAATATGTTTGTATATGGAATAGATTTGTATACTATTGTTAACCATGCGAGAGATTCTTATATGCTGCATTTCTACTTTAAGAAAGAGAGTTAAATAGCATGTTATAAGTTGCAGAGTAGAAACTTACCATGGTGATCTATAGAATCAATTATGTCAAGAGCCTTCGACGGGACCTAGGGTTAGGAGGAGACCCTGGCGGTCGCCCCCAAGCCCGCGCCGCCGCTGCCGCGGGCCGCCATTCCGGCGCCGGCGGCCCCCTCCCCCTCCCTCAACCTCCCCGGCCACCACAAGCCTAGCCCCCACCACGCCTGGAGGATGCGCCACCACCTCTCCGAAGCAGCCGGCGGCCCAACTCTGCTCCCGACGCCTCCGGCCGCTACCAGCTGCAAGCACCCAAACAGAGCACAGGCGTTGACGCGACATCTGGCCCGCCCCCGCCCCCTACGCCATCGGGGCCGCCTACCACCACCGTCGCGGCCTCCTGAGCGCCCGCCACCACTGCATCTGGCGCTCCACCGCCCCCTACGCCATCGGGGCCGGCCACCGTCGCCGCCGTGGTGTCCTACATGGCCCGCCAGCCGTCGAGGCCGCAGGCCAGCACAGGGAGCGCTGCCCCGCCGCCATCGACGACCTTCTCAGATCTGCGCTGTCTGGGACCAAGTCCGAGCCTTCTGGGTCCACGGGTGACCATCGACCAAGCAAGGCCGATGAGGCGCCGTCGGCCACCCCTAGCTCGTCCTCCCTATCACCGACCATGGCTCCGTTCTTCATGGGCTGCTCTTTGGGAGGGCGCACAAAGCGCCGTCGGTGGGCAGACGACAACGGCGAGGAGTCTAACGATGACCACCCCACAACCTATCTGGATGTCATGCGTCGCCCAGCGAAGCCAGTCCCTGTGTCCCCACCACGTGCCCAGACTCACTCAGTTCAGGTTCTGAGCCGTGGCGGAGTGGATGCTAGACGATAGGGTGCTGGGTGAAGGCAGAGGAAACACTGCCAGCCGCACCCCCATCCGATGTACGACATGCCTGCTTGGCCAGTGGATGGGCGCATCCTTGCCTGTCAGTGCCTCAGGCGCCGTGGAAGGGCCTCCATCCCCAACACGGAGGGGTGGTGGTGATCCTTCCCTGACAGGAGGCATCGCCTGCGGTCGCCTCAGAGCCTCGGCACGGCCCAAAACATCCGCAGGCCAAGAGGATCCCTGCAGAGCTTCGTGACAGATGTTTCAACTGCCTCTCCTACTCGCACCGAGTAGCGACTTACCGGTTGCCACGGTGTTGCCCGCGCTGCCACAGCTTCCACCACCTCGCCAAGGATTGCAAACAGCCAAGGCATGCTACGATGTTGATGGCAAAGGGTGGCGGTTGGCCTCGACACACCGCTCGTGGCGACAACCCACCGGCCTCCCAGGACGTGCCCCACAACGGTTCATCGAGCTCGGATGTAGCCGTGCAGGGTGCCACAGGGGGTGCTAGCAGAACCCGAAGGCGAAGGTGGCGACGCCCGAGTAAGCCGACGAGGGACATCGGCTTGGGTGCCTCGATTGACTACGATGACAACACTACAACTGCTTCACTCTACTTCTCTAAGCCATATCCACTAGCATTGGACCTGTGCGCCTGCATGGGGCCTCCCACGTGGGTCGACCCAATGTTGGAGGAGCTCGCTGCCTCGCTCGTCGTGTGCCCCCAGTAGGAGCACCAATGCCTGGATGCTCACCTACTTCGGCGACAGCCGCCCAGGAAACGAACACATTGCTGGTGGACACCAGTTCTCCGTCGAAGACTAGCCTTTATATGACGGACTCACCTTCGTTGTCGCCTATGCAGGGGCCACCACCGATCACGCCGCCATGAGGGGGATAGGCCGGCGTCTTGGATGACGAGGCGCACCCTGACCGAGAGCTGGTCGGGGAAGCCACCCTGGGAGCAATGGTCATGGCTCTAACAAGTACGTACACCACTCGTGCTCCCCAAGAGGAGCAAGCGGATAGCGTCACAGAGTATATCACATATCCCGGTGTCCAAACGAGGTGAGCACCTTGTCTTGAAGCGCCTTGGACTAACAAGTGGGATGTCTCCGTCGACGTCGGCCCTGAAAGCGTACGGAGAAATCTACAGCGGTGACCCCGGTAATATGCAGGCGCTATGTGAGTTGTTCCCACAGGACGACGAGGTGGGTCCGTGCAAGCAACGCCACCGCAGCTCGGTAGCCCGGGCATAGGCCTCCTAGCCGGCGCTGCAATTCGGGTTGATTAGTGTCCAATGCAATGATGTAGCTTTCAGTACACTAGGGAGAGTTTGAGCATCCATGCATATCTCTTCTGATCTCCTAGGGCGTCATTAAGCATGTTGTATTAAACTTTTTCTCTATCTTAATACAGAGACGTGCAAACCAAAAAAGCTACATAATCAATTATCGTCTCTCACCTTATGAATTTCAGATAGGCATATATGTGAACTTTAGAAAGTTGTGGAATCTCAAATTCCAAGACAAATAATATAACCCATTAAGTAGATTTTAATTTCTCCAAATGGAAGGGATCCAAGCGTCCCCTTTGAGAAAAAGAGAGGGATCTTTTCTGATGATGTCTTGGTGTCGATGGCTCTTCTCTTGAATTGAGTCGGTGACTCGGCCTGGCAGTCCTAGTTTCGGGCTTTCGGGCTTTCGGCTGGGCTGCAGCAAAGGCCGGACGCCTCCATGGCATGGGTACAGACCTCCTCCCCAATGTGGACAATACTTGTAGGGGTATTGTTGGTAAGTTGATCTGAACCAAAAATTATTTGGAAACATTTTCAAAAAAAAATTGTAAGTACTGACAAAATGAAGTACTATGTATTAATTTGCAAAAAAGTATCATTGCAAAAAAGTTGTTAGGAAAAATAAAAAAGAGTGAGAAAACACTACAGGAGAAAACACAAATGAAAAGTCAAAGTTCAGAAAAAGAAATATTTGTTGGAAACTACATATGGTTTATGAAAGAGAGACTAGGGCATTGCCACCTTCTAGGTTGAAAGGATCACATGCCCCAAACGGAGGTTAGCTAGCTTTTGAAGCAGAAAATTAAACCTTAACCTATTCTACTTCGAACATTAATTCTTCCAAGAGCTTATCCTAGAATCTGATAATTGCATGAAACATATATTAAGGTTGGGTGGGGCTAGGGGTATTCAAGGGTATTCATTCAATACTTATTATTTTTGCTAATCAGCGGTATAATCAAATATACATGTCAAAAAACGGCGTTGTGAAGCAGTCGTTTTTTGAAAACTTGAGTACATGTTCTTTTAATTCTAGGTTTGACTCAGTTAAGGCTTGTTGATGCAAAGATTGTCCCACAACGGGCTAGAACACTAGCTACTTTGCAACATGGCCTAGCCAAGTTTCCTAGATTTTGTCCGGGAGGGTAACTATTATGCTTTTGTGATGAAGGGTGACTAAATTTACAAGCAAACTGGTAAAGGATGACTATCACACTTATGTGGCGAAGAACGACTACTTTTTGCGCAAACTAGCAAATGAATCGTCGAAGCTCTCGCCCAGGAGGGGGTCAAGGCGAGGACGTTGGGTGGGTTGCCCTAGGTTGACCAGCAAGCCTTGGTCATTGGATCAAGAGAGGAGCAACAAGATGGGGTTGGAAAAATTAGGGCAAAAGAGGTAAAGAGTATATTGGTTTGGGTTTGGTTCGATTGGATACCTCATTCGGCCTGGATTCCCTTGTATTTACAAGTAGGGGTGGTCCTATCCCATGGGGGGCCGAAACCTATTACAAACCATGTTAAAATGCAACTTCAAACTTTGATTTGTCTGCGAAAACCAGCCTAACTGGTTTCAAAACCGACCTAGCCGGTTTTTCCTGGGTGAATCTACTCCAAATTAGATGTTCTGTGTTCTTCAATCGCTTCAACGAGAGGACCACAATGGAGAAGTATATATACTATGCATTTTGACAACATTGCAAAACCCACCCTAGCCGACTTTGGAACCTGGCTCTTGTGGTTGCTTGATGCGATGTGCATCCTAGAGAGGGAGATCTCAGTCCACACGGGTTGGAGGGCCTTCCTAGATGTCAAATGTGGGTCCCCTGACCTCACTATGATCGAGTCTATCAGGAGCGAACCCAATGGGTGTAGCCTCCGAGCCTATGGCTAATTGATCGAAGTCAGGTAGGTGCTTAGCTATCTTTAGTGGTAATGCCTTGTTGAGGGTACCTGTGGTACACGTACACATCAATGAGTTTCCTAGAAAAGTTATCTGAAAAACTCATTATTGGAGATATTTTCATTAAAATGTTCCATGAAAAGTTTCTGAGAAACACTACGTGGAAAAAATAGTGAAAGAGAAAAGTTCCTATGAAAGTTTGCAAAATTGGGTTATGGTATGTATAGAAATGTTACAAAAAAAGAGTAATGTCTGGAGCGAGGATACATACGTTTCCGCACATGTGGGGGGCGGGTTATGGGGTGTAGGGAAGTAGGGAAGGTATTTGTATCTTGTTGTCAGCGCAAGTGTGTGTGGTCCTCTAACGTAACATAACTATAAGCAATAAAATTGGTCAATAAGGCACCTTTTTTGTGTCTATATTAGGTTCTTTTTAGTTATTTTCTCTGATGAGGTGTGTGAATGGTTTGACCCTGCATTGCTAAAGAAAAGTTTATATGGAATTTTCTAGAAATGGATTCATTACAGAGACAAATCTTACCTAAAAAGAGTAATGTTTGGAGCGAGGCAACGTACGCTTCCGCACATGTGGGGTGGTTTATGGGGTGTAGGGAAGGTATTTGTCGCTTGTTGTCCGAGTGGGTGCATGTGTGGTCCTTTGTCGTAACATAACTGTAAGCAATAGTTGGTCCATGAGGAACCTGCTATAAGCAATAATTGGTCCATGACAAACAAATGACGCATGAATTGTTAAAAAAAGTTTGTATGAAAGTTTCTAGAAATGGATTATGTTATGGAGAGAAATGTTACCAAAAAAGAGTAATGTTTGGAGCAAGGCTACATACGTTTTCACATGTGTAGGGTGGGTTAACGTTACAGGGTGTAGGGAAGTAGGGAAGGTTTATTTGTCGCTTATTGTCGGAGCTGGTGCATATATGTCATTTGTCGTAACATTACTGTAAGCAATAGTCAGTCAACGATGCACTTCTTGTGTCCGTTACATGTTCTTTTTAGTTATTTTCTTTGACTTTGTTGCTTGATGGAGTGAGTGAAGGGTTCCTGCATTGTTAAAGAAAAGTTCCTATGAAAGTTTGTAGAAATGGATTATGTTATGGAGAAGAAACTAAAAAACTAATGTTTAGAGCGAGGCTACATATGTTTCCGCACTTGTGGGGGTGGATTACGGTGTGTAGGGAGGTAGCGAAGTGTTTGTCGCTTTTTGTCAGCACGGGTGCATGTGTGGCCCTTTGTCGTAACATAACTGTAAGCAATAATTTGATGAGGCACTTTTGTGTCTATTTCATGTTTTTTTAATAATTTTTGCTGTTTTCATTGCTGATAAGTGAGTGATGGGTGCCCCTACGTCATTAAAGAAAAGTCCCTATGAAAGTTTCTAGAAATATATTATATTATAGAGAGGAAACGTTACAAAAGAATGTTTGGAGTGAGGCTACATGCGTTTCTGCACTTGCGGTGGTGAGGATTAGGGGGTGTACGGAAGTAGGGAACATTTTTGTTGCTTGTTGTCGGGTAGGGTTCATCTGTGGCCCTTTTCGTAACATAACCACAAGTAATAGTTACCATGAGGCATTTTTTTGTGTCTGTTTAATGTTCTTTTTTATTATTTTATTTGTCTTCGTTGCCTGATGAGGTGAGTAGTGAGGGGTTTGACCCTGAGTTGATAATTTTGATGAAGTGTTGGTTGTGCAAACTTGATCGGATGGAGTGAGATTTTGTAGAAGTAGAACAGTTGATGAAACAAGCTAGGTTTTGTTAGGTCGATCGAGTTGATCCAGAACATGTAACTGTGTTTTGCCGTTTGGCTTGAGCTTGTGTGCATAGTTAGAGAAAGCCGGCCACTTGTATCTAATAATTAGTGGTGTGAAAATGTATATCTCAGTGTATGATCGAGTGTAACTAAAAACCATCGTTGTACAAAAAGCTGTAGTTATTCTTAAATTGGACATGGATGGCACACTACAATTAATTGTACTATGTCGGCCATTGATCTGAAGAGGAAAAGCCTTTTGCCATCTCGTTTTTCACGGTCATGTAGCGCACAAAGTTGTATACTTATTAAATAGGAGGGTATATATTAATATATGATGGAAGGTAGATACAGTAAATCAACTGGAGCACTAATAAGCTATTACAGTTTCTCGGAGCACATCGATCGCCGATGTCTACTAGCCAGTAGTAGTATATAGGCTAGTAGTAGTAGTAGGTTATTGTTGGACATGCTGCATCGACGGCTGAGAACTAGTGCTTCCAGTGGTAGCTTGCTCGCTCACGGCCTGAAGAACCCTGGGTGGGGACGGCCGGTGCCCTGGAAGGAGGTGTCCTTGAGGTGCTCAGGTGCGTTCTCGTAGTAGTGCTGCCTCGCCAGCGCGAGGATCTTCTTATCCGCCGCGATGAAGTAGGCCATGCCAGCAACTGCAGGATCCAGTTTTCCTGGACCAAAACAGGCATATACAGAACATGTTTATTTCACTGACATGTGAAGGCATCTAGGCCGTAGAGGAGTGAGATATATGTACCTGTGGAGATGATGAGGGCCTGGCCAGCGGGGATGATGTTGGCCTTAGCCCATGGCAGCATCCTGACGCTAGCCAGCTGAACAACAGAGAGGATATCAAAATCACATAGTACAGGTTTATTATGCTATATGGCGATTAGATTTACATGCTGAGATAGATCGATCATAGATGAACACTCACGGTGGGAATTGCAGTGGCGACGGTCCCGATAGCTGCTGCCTTGAACCCTGCGAGGGCGGCCTCTGCATGCATAGACATGTACTCAAGCATCAGTGCACAAAGAAACCGATCATCGTGTAATAAGCAAAAGCATCACCAAAGTATTCAGTCTTTGTGTCCACAGTGTAGATGCGCGTATATGTTTGAATCTATACCTCGCGAGCATTGCTTGGCGCAAGGTTCTGATCGACGGACGCGGAGGTCACGGTGTTCGGCATGGTGATCCTGAGCGCAGAGCTAGCTAGTCGCTCTCAGTTGTGATGACTGATGACTGGTGACTGATGAGTATAGAAGGGCCGAGGAAGATTGGGATGCAGGAGACGCTGGAGGGGGCTGTCCATTTATAGGAGGCGGCACAGGTCCGGTGGGCGCGTCGTCGGCGCGGCGGACGTGGTTTTGGGGCCCAGACGAAGCGCACGTCCGGATGGCCGGATCGCGGCCTGAGAAGGCGCTGGGTGCGCACGCGGGGCGTGAGCAGAAACGGTGGTAGCCCGCCCGGACGGGCAGGGTGCGCGCGCGCGGTTCACGTCCTCGGCCACGTCCGCTGCACACTTTCCTATCAGTAGCACTCGCCAGTGTGCTCTGCTCTGCATGCAGGCTGTTTGTTTGCATCGCCTCACACGAGATGATGCTGCCTTCTGTGTCGGTTGCCGAAACGAAACCTAACCATTGGGACTTACGTGGTTTTGATTGGAAAAAGGAAGGTAAAGCCTGTGGATTCGAGCGGCGGCATCTGTGTGCTACAAGTATCAGAAAGATAAGCGACCATGAAGCATGATCTGTAAGATGTGATGACGCGGTGCATGCAACGGGGGAGACATGACAACAACAGCCAAACGAGACGTGTTGTCACTGCATGCGCTCTGCATGCAAGTGTGAAGCGTGCCGGTCTACACACACAGGACTGGCCACTGGTGTAAATAAAAGGTATAAAAGTATGCAAATAAACAAATTATCAGCGCTGTAACTACAAACTTTGAACTGTATAAACAAATTAAACGTGAGCAGACTCAAATGGAAAGGTAAAAAAGACATAATTTTTCTTCTGTTTCTTAATAGTAAAAAACAGTCACTCGTTTTTCTGATGATAACAATTCTGTATAAATGATGTGAGGACGGGCTTATAATCCTTGTCACAAGGTGTAGGGAAGTAGGCAAGGTGCTTTGTCGTTTGTTGTTAGAGCGGGTGCATATGTGTACTTTGGTCAGTCCACGAGGATTTTTTTTAAATTTTAACCTTTTTTTTTTTGAATATAATTTTAAATCTAACACTGACGATTTTTTTTAAACTAACACTTTTGGCCGCGCCTATTGCCCTGGCGCGGCCAAATGCCTGTGCCGCGCCATGCATGGTGGCGCTGCACAGGGCTGACATGGCGTGGGGCGGCTAGGGGGCCGCTGACGTGGCCGGTCCTGCCGCGCCATCCATCATGGCGTGGCACTGCCGCGTCATAGATCAGGGCACGGCAGGGCCAAATAAATATAGCGCGCGAGCCCCCCGCCTGCACGCACCCCTGCCCGCCCGCGCACGCCGCCAGCCAGCCGCCGTGCCCCGCCGCCGCCCAGCGCACGCCTCCAGCGCTCGCACGCGGCCGTGCCCGCCCACGCCGCGCCCGCCCGCGCCCTCACCGGCCGCTCCCGCCAGCCGTGGCCACCCGCACCTCGCAGTACCCTCGCCGGCCGCGCCACGAACGCCGGCGCATCAAGGCCGCTCGCTCCTAAGGTACCTCTCTCTTGATTTAAAGTTATTTTGATTATTATTGTATTAAGATAATTAGTTTGTAATTTACGTAGGTAGTTTTTAGATTTTAGGTATTTATTATTTAGTTTGTGATTATTATTGTTTTAGGATATTTAGTTTATGATTGATTGGGTATTTATTATTTAGTTTGTAGTTAGTTATTTAGTTAGGGATCGTAGCGAGCCGGTCGATGGATCGTAATTCATTCGAACGTTTCGATCGTGGGTTAATCCTACCGTGGCCGTAACGCTGAGCGTAACTCGCTCCCTCGCTTCTTGGTTGGTGTTTATTTTACGACCTCTAGCCCCTATCCACGTCCATAGCACATGACCATCGGGCTTTACCTCTTTTGCTCGCTTGTTTATCCTAGCCTTGTGCCGATATATACATGTGCTTTCATATTGCATTACAAGTAGTTCAAATTTTGCAATGCTACATAATGTTAATTTAAATTTTGTTAATTTGAATACTCTAACGCTTTGTTTATCAATTTGTAACAGGATGGCCCCTCCCACGTAGCACCCGTTGTATCCCATTCTGGAGGTGGAGTACGACGACCAGCACCGAGCACACATCTTGAGTGACAACGACGCAGAGGTGTCCTTGCCTCCTTTGAGGCCCCACACTCACACCAGGGCGCATCAGTGGGACGAGTGTTATACGCCGTACATACGACGTGCCGGCTTCCTCGAGCTTGTCCGTGTTGTCAACCACAGTCTTTCGCCCCTTGACCCAGCACTACTTACTATAGCTGTAGACAGGTGCGAGTGCATTCTTTGTACGTAAACTTTCTTGTAACAAATTGGAGGCAACTAACAATCGTTCTATTCTTATAACAGGTGAAGGCCTGAGACCTACACATTCCACCTACCTTGTAGCGAGATGACCTTGACGTTGTAGGACGTGAAGGCTATTTTAGGCCTTCGGTTGGGGGGACTTCTAGTGACAGGGATAGTTGACAACGATCACTGGAGGGAGCTGGTGGCTCAGTTTACTGGTTTTCTTCCACCGGACGACGAGGCTTCCAAGAAAAATAAGTGAGAAATTCAAGCCTATTTAATACTTGCATTACTTTACAGCTGGAAAAGTTTTGGTGTTTCGTCGTCCTGAATCATAGAGCGCTTTGAGTACTTGGACCCACAAGCTGAGGAGGTACAGATCGATAGGTTCGCTCGAGTGTGGCTCTGGCACTTTCTTGGTGCTTTCCTCTTCCCAGACGCCACGGGCAACACCATCAGCTAGATCTTCCTTGACATACTTCGCCAGCCGTAGGAGAACATAGTGGGGTACAGCTGGGGCAGCGCAGTCCTGGCATGGACGTATCGACAGCTATGCGTTGCCTGTCGTCGCACCTCAGGACATGCGAACCTTGGGGGTTGCTCCTACCTACTCCAGGTTTGGTGTTGGGAACGATTGCCCGTTGGGAGGCCCCTTAATAATGGTTTACCGGTAAGTACTTCGGTTCATTATATTCTTCTAGGCAATTAAATATGATTAGATTATTTGTTGCTAATTCGTTATCGTATTCAATGCAGCAATGGAACGGGTATGATACACTCTCTACAGCTCTGTATATCTGGACCGAAGCACAGTTAGTTAGAGGGAATGCGTAGTGCAAGTACAGGGAGTATACGAATGGTCTCGACGTCCTAACACAGCACCAGGTTACGCTCTCTATACTATCGTAGCAGTGTCTTCTTCGATGTACACTATATCACAATCTAACACAATTACGAAATTTCAGGTGTTTTGGTGTCCTTAGGATTCTCTGGAGCTCCAGGACTATCTGAGTCCTATCACTAGGGATGAGTCACACGAGTATCGCTGCGACGTCCCTCTTATTTTCTTCCATGTGGTCGAGATTCACTTGCCCATCCGGGTCTGCAGACAGTTCGAAAGAATGACATGGTGCCCACCACCGCTGTACTCCACCAATCAAGAATTGCACGGGTGCGTTATCGATTAATAACAATGCTACAATTCAGAGGTGTGTTTGGTACAACTAACATCGTTTTGCTGTAGGTTTGACCGCAGGAAGAGGTATAAGACCAAGGATTGATGCGTGACACACAGCTCGTACATCCATTTGTGGCAGACTAGGGTACCACATGCGGTCCTTGAGGGTTCTCCACACGACCAGCACACCTTCGACGAGTACCTGCGGTGGCTTCATAGGTCTACGAGGACACATATCAAGCCCCCGTACACTGACGTGGCGATTGACGAGGACTCAGAGGAAGATGTCATCAAAGATGTGTATGACGTCACCACTAGGGAGGACACACAGCTACAGAGAGCCCCGCTTCAAAGATACGTGGTAAGATACTTGAATGGTACAATTTGTTATCCTTTTGGTATTAATTATGTGTACTAAAACTGTCCTACCACGTTTCTGTACCAAGGTGACACAATTGTCAAGGTTGTCCAACGAAGCAGCGTTCCAGCTTCACGAGTCTAGAGGGCAGGGGCCAGGCGTTCTCGCGGCTTTTGTGGAGGTAAACATAAACTTGTCCGTTTCAAAAATATTTCTTTATTGTATATGCGTTTGGCTAATGAACTAACTTTAACGTCTATTTATGCAGAAGGTGAAGAAGAGCTGCAGGAAGCTAGCTCAGAAGTTGAGCTGCATGGACACCCCTTATGAGGAACCGCCACTCCCCGCGTGGTCGGGTGGCGCATCTTCAGCCTCTTTGAGGACACCAGCCGGCTCTTCTCAGGCGATGACGCAGGGTGCCACTTCCGCAGTGCGTACACCACCACATCTTAGCGCTGGGAAGAACCCTGCAGCCGAGGATGAGGTGGACGACGATGACGACGACAACGAACCCCCGGGCTTCCACGGACAGCACGGCCAGTGGGACGAATGGCCGCAGGACGAGATCGGCATGTCTCAGCTAGGTAGTGCCCCGTTTGGCACCCAAGGAGGTACTAACAAAGATAGTTTGTTTTAGTACGTAGGCTCCATGAACTAGCGATCATAAAGAACTATAAGTAATCGTGCGTATCATATACCTGTAGGATATGAGCCGTACGCACCGTCGACGTGACCATACCGACGTTGGCTACACTCCCAATGTGTTGCCAACAAATCCGAAGAGACAGAGGCGTCCGAGGGATCCTTACACTCCTAGGTCTTAGTTTGTTTTGGTCAATCGAATAGTGACATCCGAAACTTGTGGGTTTATTTGGTTATTTTATGTCAAACTTATGTCAAAACAATGAATATGTTATGTGGCAGCTTGTCAACTTGCTTATTATTCGTTTCGTTGAGTCGTGGCAGCACTGTCGGCGAGATTAAGTACCCTACGTTCGGGAACCGGCAGTCCTAGCGTATCTGGACACCGGTAGCAATTTTTTGTAATTGATTAGTTAAAATGGTGCATAACGGTATTATGAAAGACGAAAAACTAATCATTGGCTTATCAAATTCTCTATTCGGCCGTGAAAAAACTCAACAATATACTAGCGCGACACGTTTCGATTCTACCATCCAGGTAGCCCGGGCCAGCGGCGGGCGCAGCGGCAGGTGTGGGTGCTCGTGCGGTATCTTTGGTCCTGCCGCGCCACGCAACACGGTGCGGCACTGCCGCGCCATGATGGGTGGCGCGGCAGGACCGGCCACGTCAGCGACCCCCTGGCCGCCCCACGCCACATCAGCCCTGTGCCGCGCCACCATGCATGGCGCAACACAGGCATTTGGCCGCGCCAGGGCAATAGGCGCGGCCAAAAGTGTTAGTTTTAAAAAAATTCGTCAATGTTAGATTTAAAATTATATTCAAAAAAGGGTTAAAATTAAAAAAAATCTCCACGAGGCACTTTTTTTTATCTATGCCATGTTCTTTTTGGTTATTTAATTTTCTTTGTCTTCGTTATGTGATGGGTTGAGTGGAGGGTTTGTCCCTGTGCTTATTTAAATAAAATTACTATAATAATTTCTAGAAATAGATTATGTTATGGTGGAGAAGAAACGCTACCAAAAAAATAATGTTTGGAGCGAGACTATATACGTTTCCGCACTTGCTGGGGTAGGTTAGGGGTATAGGGAAGTAGGGAAGGTTTTTGTCGCTTGTTGTCGGAGAGGGTTCATATGTGACCCTTTGTCGTAACATAACTGTAAGCAATAGTTGTCGATGAGACTTGTTTTTGGTGTCTGTTTCATGTTCTTTTAACTATTTTCTTTGTGTTCGTTGCCTAATGAGGTGAATGAGGGGTTTAACCTTGAGTTAATTAAGTGTTGGTTGTGCGAACTTGTTTTAACTCATGACTTGTGTACTTTGATGGTTTTTTTGGTCTAATCTCAAGATGTGCTGGTTCATGTTGTTGTAGGTGTTTCATTATATAGGAAAATGGTGTTAATAGAATATGATAATATATTTGTTGTTTCTTTGCTTTTGGTCATTACTAAAATGTGACGAGATATGTTAATTATGTATTTGAACTATTGATTAAATATATTGATCTTGGCCTCTATGTGATGTTAAATGGGTTGTGCTAACCTATCTATGATCTATATGGGTGGGACTAATCTCTAATCTATATGGCCTATTGATGTGAGATGTGTAAAAATAAATGGGAAATGGACCAAAGAATCATAAATATTAAAATGTGGGCTAGACCGAAAAAACTAGCTCTAACAATGGGCTTGACCCATTATAAGCCTACCTGCAACACAGAGTTTAACATGCCACGATTATGTTTATGACATTTTTATGAACCGCCAAGTTAGCGCCACATCAACATTTATTATGTTTTTTCTCCTACGTGGCATGGTCAAAGAATCTGTGACTAAAAATGTCATAAATCTTTGTGACATACAAAGTAACGCGATAGATTTATGATTCAAAATATGTAATTGTCATAGAACAAGGTTAGAGACGCATGAAAGGTGTAACATCACAGCCCATCGGTAGCATGTAATAGTTGGCCGTTGTGTGGTTGTAGTTGGTTGGTTGGTTTAATGCCACCTTGAAATTTTAAAAGGGTGAGGACCAGCTTATAATCCTTGTCAGGGGGTTAGTCATCACACGGCGTAGGGAAGTAGGGAAGGTGCTTGCCGCTTGTTGTCGGACCATGTGCATTTGTGTCTTTTGTCGTAACATAACCGTATGCAATAGTCAGTCCACCATGCACTTTTTTGTCGATCTATTGTTATTTTTATTATTTTCTTTGTCTTCGTTGCGTGATGGGGTGAGTGAAGGGTTTGTCCCTATGTTTTTTGAAAGAAAAGTTACTATAGAAGTTTCTAGAAATAGATAATTTATGGACAAGAAATATTACCAAAAAATATGTTTGGAGCGAGGCTACATATGTTTTTGCGTTTGTGGGGGTTGGTTAGGGAGGGTGTAGGGAAGTAGGTAAGGCTTTTGTCTCTTGTTATCATCGGGGAGGGTTCATGTGTGGCCCTTTGTTGTAACCTAACTATAAACAACAGTTGTCGGTGGGACTCTTTTTGGTGTATGTTCATGTTCTTTTAATTATTTTCTTTGTCTTCGTTGCCTGATGAGGTGAGTCACTACCGGACTCAGTGAATTTGCCGAGTGCCAGGGGCACTCGGCAAAGCCCAATTTGCACTCGGCAAAGGCTTTGCCGAGTGCTGCACTCGGCAAAGAGCACTCGGCAAAAAAAGAGTCGGCAAAGACGTCTTTGCCGAGTGTCTTTTGTCGGGCACTCGGCAAAGCCTTTGCCGAGTGCCGACACTCGGCAAAGTTGGAACCGAAAAAAAAGCCGAAAAAATAGGAATTTTTACTCAAAAAAAATGAAATTTTTTTTAATTGGTGGAGGCCCCCACCGGTCAGCGCCCATCCATCTCCGGCTTTTTTCGCGTAAATTTCACGGCTACGCGGCCGACGGGATTCGAACCCAAGACCTCCCGCTGCGCACAAACCTCCTCTACCACTACACCACACTGTCACTTGTGTCTAGATTCCGTTTTAGTTTCCAATATATTATACTAAACCGAGTGTAAATTGCTTATTTGAGACCCTAAATGAATTCAAATCAAAAAGTGGTCAACTACAAAGTTTCATAACTTTTTGAGATCTACAATTTTCATTTAGTAAGTTTTTCCATCCGAGGTCGTTTGAAAAATTTGAATTTTAAATTTCAGAGATTCAAACGTAGTTTTGCATGATAAGATGATTTCAAATCAAAAAGTTGTCAACTACATAGTTTCATAACTTTTGGAGATCTACAATTTTCATTTAGGAAGTTTTTTCATCCGAGGTTGTTTGAAAAATTCAAATTTTAAAATTTTCAAATTCAAACGTCGTTTTTGCATGAAAAATGATTTCAAATCAAAATGTTGCCAACTACAAAATTTCATAACTTCTCAAGATCTACAAAGTTTATTTTGGTCATTTGTTCATCCGACATAGTGGTAGTAACATTGTTCACAAATCATATATATCTCTCTTCTATTTTCATGAAATTAATATGAGAGATGTATATTTTATGAACAACGTTATTGTCGCTTTGTCAAATGAAGAAATGACCAAAATAAACTTTGTAGATCTTGAGAAGTTATACAACTTTGTAGTTGAAAAGTTTTTCATTTGAATTCATTTAGGGCCTCAAAAATTGATTCGAAAAACTGATTTGCCGAGGGCCAAAAAAATGCACACGGCAAAATACCTCTTTGCCAAGTGCCAAAATATGGGCACTCGGCAAAATACGGCTTTGCCGAGTGCTAGAAAAAAGGCACTCGGCAAACTGAGAGTAAATTACTTGTTTGAGGCCCTAAATGAATTCAAATCAAAAAGTGGTCAATTACAAAGTTTCATAACTTTTTGAGATCTACAATTTTCATTTAGTAAGTTTTTCCATCCGAGGTCGTTTGAAAAATTTGAATTTTAAATTTGAGAGATTCAAACATAGTTTTGCATGATAAGATGATTTCAAATCAAAAAGTTGTCAACTACATAGTTTCATAACTTTTGGAGATCTACAATTTTCATTTAGGAAGTTTTTTCATCCGAGGTCGTTTGAAAAATTCAAATTTTAAAATTTTCAAATTCAAACGTCGTTTTTGCATGACAAGATGATTTCAAATCAAAATGTTGCCAACTACAAAATTTCATAACTTATCAAGATCTATAAAGTTTATTTTGGTTATTTGTTCATCCGACGTAGTGGTAGTAACATTGTTCACAAATCTTATATATGTATCTTCTACTTTCATGAAATTAATATGAGAGATATGAGATATGTAGATTTTATGAACAACATTATTGTCGCTTTGTCAAATGAAGAAATGACCAAAATAAACTTTGTAGATCTTGAGAAGTTATACAACTTTGTAGTTGAAAAGTTTTTCATTTGAATTCATTTAGGGCCTCAAAAATTGCTTCGAAAAAATGATTTGCCGAGGGCAAAAAAAATGCACACGGCAAAAAGCTTCTTTGCCGAGTGCCAGAAAAAAAACACTCGGCAAAGACGTATTTTGCCGTGTGTTTTTGTTTGCCGAGTGTATTTTATTTGGCACTCGGCAAACACGGTATTTGCCGAGTGCCCGATAAAATACACTCGGCAAAGCCTCGGCACTCGGCAAATCGCCGGTTTCCGGTAGTGAGTGAGGGTTTAAACCTTCAGTTGATTTAGTTAATAAAGTGTTGGTTGTGCATACTTGTTTTGCCTCATGACGTGTACGTACTTTTGATGGAGTTTTTGGGTCTAATTTTAGAATGTGCTGGTTCAATATGTTCTCGAAGAGATGGAGGCTTACTGCATGTGTTTCATTATACAGGAAGCTTACACACATGAGTTGCCTGATGAGAGACCGAACCTAGCTGCGGCGTTGTTTGGTTCGCAGCGCGAGTTCGATGTATCCAGCAAGAAGAGGTTCCTCATATATATATATATATATATATATATATATATATATATATATATATATATATATATATATATAGAACTACTATTCTGTAGCTGGCTACAGAATAACTTATTCTGTAGCCACTTTGAGTTACGATAATTACTATGTTATTTTACGAGATTATAGTAACTCCTTACTAAGTGGTTTAATATAACGTTATGGTAAATATCCCCATGTGTTATAGTAACCCAACTATCGTAAATATGTATTTATATTATGGTAAATTAGTATATAAAATTATAGTAAATGGAGGTGGCTACAGAATAACTTATTTTGTAGCTGGCTACTGAATAGCCTCTCCCTATATATATATATATATATATATCGCTTCTGCAGGAGAGGTCCATTCCAAGAAAAGAGACGGACAAACCCATTCTACTTGCATGCGGGAGCAACTCATACCGAATGGGCTCAATCCGTTAACCACACACGCTGTAAGTGATTCGATCACCTCATCATACATAGGACTGACTTGTACAGGTGATGCGTGTCTTCTTTTAATAATACTGGATATAGAAAAATGAAAAAGGTTGATTCAGTAGCTTCTATTGTTTGGACAGAGATTATGATGCCGTAGAGATCAATGAATTCATTCCATTTGATTTGATGACTACTTGGTCGCGATTTTTTTAATCTCTGTATGCTCCAGATTAACAAATAAATTAAGAAAAATGGCATGAATCAGCCTGCCCCTAGGGCTCTTTATTTCTTCCCTTTCCCATGTGTGCAACCACTCGCTCCTCGGTTGATACTTCTTATAAATTAAAAGACATACGAAAGCGCCGCCATGGCGACGCCGAGGAAGGCAAGGCTGGATTCAATAATAATGGACGGCATGGTGCGCCACGACGACGACGCCACTCGCCCGCCACCGACGGCCGCTCGTACTTGCGGATCTGTTCCTACCGATTTCACACTGCAGTTAACAACGAAGCAAAAACCAGACGATTAGCGAGACATTCTTACGCTGCAGATGGATAAAATTTTAGCACTAGTAGGAGGAACTTGCAGCATCGATCACCTTGTCGTGCTCGGGCAGAACGTGATGGCGTACGACGTGCCGCCGCCGGCGCAGGTGAAGGTGGAGGTGGCGTCATCGTACGCGTAGCTGTAGGCCCGCGGGCAGGACTTCTTGAAGAACTGCGAGTATGCCGTCGGCCAGCACGCGTCGGGGTTCCCGTGCTCCCCGTGGCAGCAGTGCTCCGCGGTCCCGAACGCCTCGCATGCGCTCTTGCACGCCACGGCGGCGACACCGGCGGCGGCGTCCCGGACCCGCAGCTCGGCGGGGCACGCGGCGTTGAGGTCCATCACGCACCCCGTCAGCAGGCAGTTGGCGCCCCCGCCGCCGCCGTGCGGTGCGTGCGGCTCCACCAGCATCGGCAGGTTGTACCCGTCCACGAGGCTGACGTCGTAGAAGTCGAGGCCTTCGTGGCCGTCGAAGGTGAACTCGGCCAGCGTGGCGGGCGGTTTGGCGCCGTGGCCAGCGCAGTCCAGCCGGCCGGAGCCGCAGTTGCCCGTGACGCAGGCGAACCTCCCTGCGGCGTCGACGGAGCAGTGCGTGCGGCCCCAGAGACGGCCCGACCACCCGTGCGGCGCCGGCAGCGACCGTGACTGGCCCGGTTCTAGGGCGAAGCCCGTTGTTTCGAGCGCCGGCGAGCCCGCGCTGGACAGGATGCCCGGCCACACCGTGTGCCCGCAGTGGTTCGTGATGGTCAATGTTCTCGCGCAAACACCTGATGATCGATCGAACCAGACAGACACAGTGCAAGGGAAAGAAAAAAGGAAAGAAATGAGCACAAGTAGGTCACTAGGTCCTCTTTGACGACGTGCATATGTCGTACTATATGGATTGGCAGCTTAGTTATATATACGGTACCTCCAGCTCGGAAGGAGATGATGACGAGGATGACGTGGAGTAGGGCGAATGGAGCTTGGTGTGCTTGCCCCGACATTGCGAGTCAACTAAGCTAAGTGAGGGGCAAATGAGAAGATCGAGAGTACGTGAGGAGCTGAGCTTCAACTTGGCAATGGCGGCGAGTGCTGACTGGTGCGCTGCTAATGAGTCGTAGGTGTCGTCCCTCCGGTCCTCTACTTATACATGTGCTCTCTCCCTCTTCCTACACGGTCACGACGGTCTCATTGGGGACTAGTGGCGGTAGGCGGCGACGAAATGCTATTACTTTGTTATTATATATAACATACTCCCATAAACAAATCAAAAGTCCAGTGCGTGTCGATTTACGTGATATTATAGTATATTCGCGCAACATATGCCTTGTGATTGGATTCGGCCTCATGCATGGCAATTTAGCCCACCGGAGGATGAAAGTTGTCGGTCCGTTTTCTTTCGCTCAAAATCACGTTAAGACATGCTCATGTATGCATGCACACTCATCTCTCCGACAACTGCTAGGTGAACTACACTACAACATTCCTAAGGGTACCGTGGCGGTCCGCGACATCATCTCATCGGTTTTCAAGTCCAGGAGTAAGTAACGTACATCATTGAGAAACTAAGCACATTGAGCTCGACATCCAATTCGTTCGACATGCCCTTGGGATTTCCATAGACAAGCCTTTTATTATAGCAATTTTTAAATGCACATTTATAGAGGCGGTCAAGTTAAGAAATCCACTTCTAAAAATCCATTTTTCAGAAGTGGGATATGCTTTGAACGTCTCCCTAGATCTCTTGTCTCTTAGAATCATTTATATATAGCGGCAGTTGGATAAAAGTGCCGCCTCTTAAAATAAAAACCCTGTCTCCTGAAATTGTTTCTATAGTAGTGATAATCATTGTGTTAACACGATAATATGTCATCTTTCGCCTATGTGTATGTTTCAATTGTGCTATGGCATAGAATATTAAATTAAATGCTTATGCGTGTACAATAGAGTGCAAGAAGGTACATAGCGGAAGTCCTAATAGTTAAGTGAGAAACAAGGCAATATTAAGCCATCAGCAATGCAAAATGAGTAAATGATGGTTCGGAAATTGTTTGCATTGGATCGGAGATGGCTTCATTTTTTTCCTAACATATATCATAACCAAAGAAAATTATTTACCACCGTCGTGGTCACGGCGAACTTTCATGTTCTATATACTTTCGGCAAATTATAGTGGAGCGATCTTTAAATCAAATTCAAAAGAAAACCAAAGAGTCCACTGTCCCGCACATGCTATGCAAAACCAGGCTAAGTCTGCTTGCTAAAAAAGATCATGTACGCCCATGCTAGCTTAAGCGGAACTGTGCACCATTTTTTATTAGTATGCTTGATCAATGCTTAATTCGTAAGAAAGAAGTCCTATGCTTTTGTGTTGTCCTACGACCATTATTTCCATGAAAAGGGTGCACTGTGGCTAAAAGCACTGTCCTGGTTCAGTCAAAATCCCGGCGAAAAAGAAAGGGACACTAGCTAATAGAATTCACTCCATTATTGAAAAGGTGCGGTGCCTTTAGCTGAGATTTCAAGGATAGTTGTCACCAAGTTGGTCCGGCATCAATATGTAATTAAGTTCTTCAGTAATCTGCCGTCTTCGTAGAAATTTAATTACTACCATTTTCTCAGCTAAGTGTATCAGGACCATGAGCCATGAGCGAGGTGTGCTAAAGTGCGTAGAGAACATCCACCAGATTTCCTAAACTTAGGTCTCCTTTGGTTTACAGGAATTTTATAGGAAAATGGAGGATTTCATTTCCTATACGATTCAACATTGTAGCACGTAGGAGTAAGCCGTAGCAAATTGTCAGGCCTGCTTCTCCGACAACAGTTGCGCCGTCAGGCTCTACTCCGGCATCGCCTGACGGGCTTCGTAATTCAAGACCAAGAGCGGGCTCGGGTGAGGAACGCTCGCTTCTACAGCCCAGAGTGGAAGGCCCAGTGACCAAAGGGCGTTGGCGCACGTCTCTTTTGCTATTTAGCCTGTAGCTTCTTGCCGAAGGGGCAACTTTGAACTCTGTAACAAACAAACAGATCAGCGACTGGTTTCAAGTCCTTTTTTTTAATGAAATGGTTTCGAGTCCTATAGTCACCGTTGTTCACCAGTTCATGGAAAAGGCAATCAAAAGAAACAAGCGTTTTCTAAATGACGGTGGTTGGTGGCTGTGCCCTCAGTTTTCGGACTCACTGGGTGTGGCGCTCCCAGTTTTCAGCTCGGCAGCGGCAGTATATCTGAGTGTGACTGGGCTGCCGCGCGCTGGTGACTGCCCACGTGCTGCCCACTGAGGGATAGCTTATCCCTTGCAGACACATGCCTATTTTCTGTGTATAGGTTTCCGGTGACCAGATCGGATCCCCTTACGGTAAAGATGGCTTAGAGCACGTTTACTTCCCGGATTTGGGAGTGGCCAAATAATTAATGTGTTATTGTAGTGTTCGTTTGTATTTGTAAATTATTGTCCAAATATTGACTAATTAGGCTCAAAAGATTCGACTCGTAAAGTACAACCAAACTGTGCAATTAGTTTTTGATTTCGTCTACATTTAGTACTCCATACATGTACCGCAAGTTTGATGTGACGGGGATTCTTCTTTTTGCATAGTGCCAAATTCAGGAGTTTGGTGGAAACTAAACATGGCCTTATATAGGTTATATTCTATTGTAATGGTAATAATATATAATTAGATATTTATAGTAGGATTATTTTAGATGTCATACTATCTTTCAAAATTGCAAGGTGGTGGTAATGTAAATTTAAATTTAGGGATTATCTTATGTTGTGTTTTTTATAGTGACAGATAAGGGCCGCTTTGTATGAGTGGGGGTCTAGGGATTTTCTTCGTCTACGTGAAAAGATCTTCTTTTTAAGTCAAAATACTTGGGGTTGTCTAGCCACCGCGGATCAAGCTTTTTTTTTATAATGACACTAGGTAGCGTGCCCGTGCATTGGGACAGTAAAACTTTTGTACTAAAAACATAAGGATCACACGATAGAATAACAATACTGTGAAAACGTTAAAGTGACATTTAATTCAAAAAACAAAATTCGTGAAATTAACACCGTCACGGAGAGCGCGGTGTCGTAGGCTCACCGACTCGGTAAGGGCCGAGCGACAACCTTGCCCATACCTATAACAATCCAAAATTTAATGCATTAACCAAGAATTTACGAGTAATCAAGTATGTTTTAGCGATGTGGTAAAGATAGAAAGGATAAATAGATCAACAGAACAATTTGAATTGTTATGAACTCTTTAAGGTTTTTTCTAAGCAGCTAGTTCTCAATTTGCTATACAATGTCAAATGATTTGTGCATCCACCGAATAGCAATCTGGACACTAATAGACTTCAATCACATTAGAGAAGTTGCCGATGCCAGACCTTAATCTTTGTCCAAGAAAATACAAAAGATATGCCCTACAATAATCGTCACCTATGTGGCCGGTGTACAGTAGTCACCGATGGTACTTCTTCTTATCCTTGGTCGCTCTTGGAGGCTGCAACTTCACGTCACCATTGAAATTGTAATTGGTAGCAGACACATTGCTCTGTTAAGATATTATCATATTGAAATGGCTCCACGGTATTAACAAATTCGTAAGGACTCATTGCTGGACGAACAGCTAGGAATTTGTTTCAATCTGTAGTGTATAACACTTACTAAAATTGGATAAGAAGCAAAATTTTGAACCACCACAAGATGTCTAGTAGAAGAGGGAAATATACCTTTTTTTTCTCGATCACATTGTCTATCTCAAAACGAATCAGTGTAACCATGCCTTCAGATACCTTTCTATTTGGATCTTCAATTGATAGAAAAAACTATCATTTAGGATTACATTCTCTTGGATCAATCCATCTAACAATGACGCTAGATCCCACAAATACATAATCCGGTACCACACAACAGCATCAATGACCAAAGAATCAACATACTACTAAGATTAGCTTAAACATGTGTTGTCAAAGAGTTTGGTAAATGGAAGCAATTTATATTCTATATTTCATTTGCCATAAAGGCATCAACAGAATGAAAAACGAAGCTGTAGGAAAGACTTACAAAAAAAATAAAATTTTGATTTAACTTTTGGTTCTCGCAGACAACTGGTTACTCAGGGGTTAAATACTAAATAATCTGACAGTATATCAATCCAGTTTTGGTCTTGCTGATATAGGTTAGCAAGCAATATCAAAACTAAATAACCAAGGAGCGTACTATCTCTGTACCCTGTTAGTCTATGTAATACAAGTCTATAAGGTGATAGCAAAATTACTCGCAAATAGGCTGAAGATTATTTTACCAGACATCATCAGTGAACAACAACGTGCCTTTGTGCCGGGACGATTGATCACTGGTAACATTCTTTTGGCTTATGAGTGTGTGCATGGTATTAATAATAGGAAAAAAAATAAAAATCCGGTCTCTATGCAGTGAAGTTAGATATGCATAAAGCATACGATAAGAGTTGAATGGAGATTTTTGGAGGTTACATTTGTTTTTTCTAGTCATGCCTGATTAGCTAACAGAGGTAAATTTTATCATTTTTGTAATTGTATTGAAGAAAATTACCAAGCTTTATCTAGCGAATTCGATCGCACAAATAGTGCAGATATGTATATGTAGAGGTGTAGATCACTAACCTGCTCTTCTAGAGTTCCATGATTTTGACATAAAGATTTATATTGCAGTACCTGACATGTCGTAGTGGTTTAGAGACATGTATTGGCATGAATAATTGAGTTCTGGCAACTAAAAAGCAAACTGAATGCAAGAAACACCTTAGCTTTTTTGAGAATACATCCCCGTGCAATCCAATACATGCATTCCATCAAACAGTTTCAGACTTTCACTGCACTCAACAAGTGATTTAGGATTAGTTCGTCAGAACGATGGTATTTCCATTTTATTTTGTCCCAAAAAAGCATGATAGGGGAACTGGAAAAATTACCAGCTATGGACAGCTTTCGGCCCATAATTTTTAGCCTTCTAACATATGTCAATTGGGAAAAACAAACATTATCGTTGAAACTATATAAATGGTGGAAAAACAAACATATTGTCTGAGAAATCGCAGTTGATCATCAATCGTTATATATTCAGTATATACTCATTGGATCCAACATAATTTTTGGTTGAACATGTTCGGGTGATCTAGCTCAAATATCCAAAAAGAAAAAAAGGCAGATTAGAACAAAAGGTAAAAACCGCAAGCATATTTCTCTGGGAAATTTCGACAAACACCTCCCCTACATGGCTACTGAACCTACTTGAATGCCAGAATGCCCATTTGTGAGTGGTGCTACAGGGGCACATCTCTTCCACGGTCACGAAGTCCCTGACGTACGAGCGAACACCGAAGTTGGAGATGTCAGATATGAGCAATACGTGATGCCAGAATCAGAGAGGGAAGAGGGTAGATTTTACTAATCCAGGAGGTGAAGCAGATCGAACCAAGAGGTCTCTTGCTGCTCCCTCTGCCTTCCCGGGCAGCCGGCCGGTCGGGCCCAGCTGCCGTGGTGCCGCCTCCTGCCTACGGCGTGCCGGAGCCTGCCATCCCTCTGCCTTCGCGTCCGTGGCTTCGCCCGTAGGCTCGCGCCACCACCTCCATAGTGCTCAGCTACTGCTAGCTGCTGTGCTCGGCGGCCCCATGTTCACGCTCGCGGCCACACGCCACCACCACCATCGCCTGCCCCCAGCGCTCGTCGGACGCCGCAACTGCCTGCTCGGCCGAACCACCAATTCAGCGATTGTTTCGGTATGGATGGAACTGACCAATGCTTCCTTTTTACAGAGCGCTGATTGGGGGAAGGGGAAAGAGTGCTGCGCTTTATGAGATTGGAGCCTTCCTTTTAGACGGTGTTACCGTAAACGTGGATGGAGCAGGGAGCGTGGAATCAGGAGACTGCGGGAGGAGGTTTCCTTTTGGTTCGTCCAGCGCGAGGTTTCCTTTTGAATGCGAGCGAGGTGGCGAGGTTGGAGCCGTGGTATCGCACGGGGTGGGGAGAGGCAGACCCAAAACAAATGTCGCACCAAAAAGTGTCCATGCTTTGTTCTTTTTACTTGTAGGAGATATAAGGATTATCCTATAGCTATTATTGTCAGGGATTACCGGATTGATGGTCGGACGTTTTTTATTTCTATATGATAATTTTGTAGAGCATTCTCACTACGTGAAAAATGATTTGTAGCAACGGGTCAAATTTTTTGTAGGGACGGCTGGTGATTGAGTCGCCCCTCCAGTGGCGTGTTCAGGAGCCCAGAGACCAGCCGCCCCTACAAATAAAACAGCGGGGGCGGCTGGTGATACGAGCCGCCCCTACAAATGGGTCTGATTTATAGGGGCGGCTCACTCACAAGCTGCCCCCGATGTTTCTATTTATAGGGGCAGCTGGTGATTGAACCGCCCCTACAAATGCCCCGCGTATAATTACCTACTATTTTTAGGGGCGGCTCAATCACCAGCCGCCCCTACAAATGACCCACATATAGAAAAATAGTAGCACCTTCTTTCTCCTCGGATCACTCACTCCAACCCGTGAAAGAAAGGTGGGGAGGCCTTGGGCACCTCCCAAAAATTGCTCTACTAAGGGGGAAGGTTTTGGTCTCAAATCATTTGGTGGAGAGGTTGTACAAGGTAAGAAAATGCTGTTCCACACTTTTTTTTTAAAGTTTTAATGGTTGGTTAGCGAGTAATTAGAGTTTTATTTTTCTCTCTCTTTTTATGGTGCTTGAGCTACTTATGAAGCAAATTAGACCCAAGTTTTGAATGTACTAGGGTAAATTAGGTAGGGGAACAACATCATACCCTTATTTGGTCCATGTTTCTTGATTTTAGTGAACAATTAGTTAGTTTTATGGATGTTTCATGTGCATGTAGATCTAGATCTAGGGTTTGGTTTTTTAATTAATTTCATTTTTATAAATTTGTGTTTGATGAAATTGGACTAGGGTTTGCATGAAAGATATTGGATAAAATATAATTGTTGCTAATTGTTGTCTTTTAAATTATTTATTGTAATCAACAAATATGTATTTTAATTATTTATGGATAAACGGGCCATTAATTAATTTTCCTCTACCATGGTGTGTTTGTATGCTTCATGTAATTATATTTGATTTATATTCATATATATCTGAAGTATGTACAATTATTCTCAAATAATTATTAATTTGATTCATTTTTATATATATCTGAATAAGTAGTCCTTTAATGTTTATTTTATTGTTGTTGTAAAAGATGAAGTACAGGAACTCTTGGATGTATGGTTCGTTAAGGTTCAAGGCAGGTTTCCGTGAAGAGGTGGATAAATTTATTGAAGCCGCAAAGAAGCATGCAACGACATTGACAGAGAATAAGGATACAATTATTTGTCCCTGTAAAGATTGCAAGAACCGTATGGCATGGACTGATGTGACTATCATCAGATCATATTTGATTATACAAGGATTTGTTGAGGACTACACAGTATAGATTTATCATGGTGAAACGGTTATTGTTAACGACGAGGATGAGGAGAAATACGACGATGAAACCATAGAATCCCTGTCCCAATATTCAGCAGAGCTTGATGCACAAATGGATTCTGAGTTTGGCAATAAACAAGGTGGTGATGCTGGTGGGTGGGATGGTAACAACAAAGGTGGTGCCAATAATGATGGTAGAGCATGTGTCGGGGATGAAGATGATTTGGAGGACATAATTCGAGCCTTTAGACCAGAGATTTTACTAAATAGCCTAAAAGGTCTAGAAAATTTGGAAAGGGTGACAAAAATATCGAAGGAGACTGTGTATGGTGTTGAAAAGGGCTATCTGACATATTGGACATTGCTACGTTTTGTGCTTGAGTTACTCATCCTGAAGGCTAAGTATGGCTGGTCAGACTGTAGTTTCAATGATCTATTGTATCTTCTGTCATGGGTGCTGCCACAACCAAACTCAGTTCCCGCCAACACATACCAAGCGAAGAAGGTCATAAGTTCATTGACAATGGGGGTTGAAAAAATCCATGCATGTCCCAATCACTGTATACTTTTTCATGGCAAAATATTCAAGTCACTGGATAAATGTCCCCGGTGTGGGGCCAGCCGGTACAAGAACATTGACCTTTACGATGAGGACGAAGCCTCCACGGGGAAAAAAGAGGAATAAGAAGAGTACAAAAAAGGTGGTACAAGAATCTCAGCCCCCAGAGGATACTCCATTAGGCAACGATGCAAAGCATAGAGGAACATCCCAACATGGTTGTGTAAGAAGAGAAAGTACCTTCTCCTCACTATTCTTATTTCTGGCCCTAAATAATTAGGCATTGATATAGATGTGTTCCTCGAGCCTTTGATGCAAGAAATGGAGATGCTATGGAGGCATGGGGAGCCGATGTACGATGCGTTCCGAAAGGATGACTTCATATGTAGAGCAATAATATTTGTTACTACCAATGATTACCCCAAGTTGTTTGCTTTGTCTAGATAGATCAAAGGGAAGATGGGATGCTTGGTTTGCTTGTATGGTACTACATGGGTGTACCTGGATACATCCATGAAGATAGTTTACCTAAGGAACCGATGCTTCTTAAAGACAAGTCACAAGTACCGTAGCAAATTGTTCTTTAGATTTTATGACAACACCCCAGAGATTGAACCTCCTCCGAAGAGACGTCATAACGGAGAACACGTGTATAGAATGGTGAAAAACATACGCGTCATCTATGGAAAGAAGAATCCGGATGGGACGAACAGAGATAGAAGCACACCTCATGTCGAAGGCGTACCTTTCAAGAAACAATCGATCTTCTTTCAGTATCTGCCTTATTGGCCAGACTTGGAGGTCCCCCATGCCATTGATGCTATGCATGTGCAGAAGAATGTCTTTGAGAGTCTCATTGCTACCTTGATGAACACAGGCAAGTCAAAGGATGGTCTGAAAGCACGAAAAGACATGGTGCAGCTAAACATGATGCCACAACTTTACCCGGTACCTGAGGCTAATGGAAAATACACTCTGCCCGCGGCGTGCTTCAACCTAACACTAGACAAGAAGAGAGCTATATGCACTTTCCTGAGGGGGGTCAAAGTCTCGACTGGGTTTTCCGCAAATATGAAGAAGCAAGTGTCAATGAAGGACTTGTCAATAACACACTGCAAGGCTCATGATTGTTATGTGATGATGACAGTGTTTCTACCTATTGCAATCAGGGCTATAAAGCTAGAGTTTTTGAAAATGACCATCACCCACATGTGTTACTTCTTTTCAAAGATCTCACAGAAAACGATTAGCAAGCAAGAGTTGAGTGACCTACATGAATTTATGGTGGAGACACAAAACCAACTAGAGATGTGTTTACCTCCTTCTTTTTTGATATAATGCCACATCTCATGATTCACATGGTTCATCAGATACTGACGCTGGGCCCTTGCTACTTGCATGAAATGTGGTCCTATGAGCGGTTCATGTCGATTCTAAGTTGATACGTGCATAATCGAGCATACCTAGAGGGCTCCATGATAGAGGGTTACAATACTGAAGTAGTCATCGAGAGCTGTCAAGAGTACCTAAAAGTACAGAAAGGGATTGGTAAACACAATTCTCATCACAAGGGTAGGTTGGCTGGGAAGGGCACCAGTGGTAGAAAAGTGTTCATCGACCATGATTATAAAGAGATGAGTCGGGCGCATTATAGTATCTTGCAGAGTACACAACTGATGCAACTATACATCGATGAACACTTGGCTATCACTATGGCGGAGAGAAATGGTCGTTCGAATGATTGGGTCATGAAACAGCATAAGCAACGACTAACTACATGGTTAAAGGACCAAACCATACCACCTGGAGAAACCATAGACTCTATTATCATCAGTAGGTTGGCGGAGGGGCCATCGAGATAAGTGACATCTTGGAATGCTTATGACATCAATGGATATATGTACTATACCCACGCAAAGGATAGTAAATATGTGAACCAAAACAACGGCGTTTGAATAGAGGCTCTTGATGGATTGGGGCGAAAGATCCAATACTTTGGTATCATTGAAGAGATATGGGAACTTGACTATGGAAGAGATATAACGGTGGCCCTGTTTCGATGCCGCTGGATCAAACAACACCAACTGAATGAGATCGGATTGAGAGTCCTAGACCTCAAGAATCTAGGCTACCAAGATGACCCTTGGGTGCTCGCTTCACGTGTCGCACAAGTTTTCTATATGTCTGACCCATAAAGTAACCTCCCCTGAAGAAGAAGACAAAGCACATGGTTGCCTCTAGAAAACAACACATTATCATAGTTGATGGCATAGATGATGTTGAAGCTTACAATAACTACGATGAGATGCCGCTATTCACAGACTTTCCTAAAAAGATCAGTGTTGTAGAAAAGAACCTACCCAAAGATATATTGCCATAGGAACGAAAAGGTGTCACAGAGAAAGTCGTTACAGCGGGCTAGCTAGTTGTTGAACGTAGAGTGTTTGTGTAAGTGTGTGTTTGTAAGACTTCATTTATGCATGCGTGTGAGACTATATATTTATGTATGTGTATAAGACTATATATTTATGTATGTGTGTGAGACTACATTTATGCATGTGTGTGAGACTACCCTTTGCAACATCCAGATAAATCTATTTCAATATCCATTCTATTACTACTAAAACTTTATGAAATCACATAACACTTTATGAAATGAAGAAATGACCAAAATAAAAGTAGAAGATAGTGATGTGTTCAACAACTTTTATATTCATCACCTTTACAGCTGAAATCATTTAGTGGTTGAAAATCAGGTTTGAAGCTGTCATTTTCTAAAATTCAAAATTTAAACTGTTCAAATTTTGTCAAATAAAAAGATGACCAAAATAAAAGTTGTAGATAGTGATGTGTTCAACAACTTTTGTATTCATCACCTTTACAACTGAAATCATTTAGTGGTTGAAAATCAGGTTTGAAGCTGTCATTTTCTAAAATTTAAAATTTGAATTGTTCAAAATTAGTGACAAAGATAGATAACTAGACTAAAATGATAGGGCATGATTTTAGAAAATTTTAGAAAAAAAATCATCATATTTGGAGTTACTATAAGAAAGAAAAACTACTTACAAGTTTCAGCCACAGATTAAAAAGAGAAATCACGCTTGTTCATCATTGATCATCATGGACAGTTGTGATTTTTCTTTTTAATCTCTGGGTAAAATTTGTAACTAGTCTTTCTCCCTCATAGTAGCTCCAAATGTGATGATTTTTTTTCTAAAAATTTTTAAAATCATGCCCTATCAAATTACTATGTTGATTTGATCATTCTTTTCATTTGACAAAGTTTGAGCAATTCAAAATTTTAAATTTAAAAAAATGATAAATTCTAATGAGATTTTCAACCATTAAATGATTTCAGCTAAAAAAGTGATGAATACCAAAGTTGTATAACTCATCCAGATCTATAACTTTATTTTGGTCATTTCTTAATCTGACAAAGTGATAATAAACATTGTTCACAAATCAACATGTCTCTCGTATAGTTCATGAAACTATGAGCCATATGTGAATTTGTGAACAATATTTTCTAATACTTTGGCACATGAAGAAGTGATCAAAATAAAAGTTGTAGATAGTGATGAGCTCAATAACTTTTATGTTCACGACTTTTATTGTTGAAATCATTTTAGGTTTCAAAATCTTGTTTGAAGTTGCCATTTATTCAAATTCAAAATTTCAACTATTCAAATTTGGTCAAATGAAAAGATGATCAAAATAAAAGTTGTACATATTGTCGAGTTCTACAACTTTGGTATTCATGAGTTTTTCAGCTGAAATCATTTACTCTTTCAAAATATTGTTTCAAGTTGAAATTATTTGAATTTTAAATTTTGAATCATTCAAACAAAGTCACATGATAAGATAACCAAAATAAAAGTTGTACATATTGATGAGTTATACAACTTTTATGTTTACAACATTTTCATTTTAAGTCATTTAATGTTCTAAAATTATAGTCGAAGTTTTAAAATTTAAATTGTAGTCACATGACAAGATTAAGTTATGTTTACAACTTTTATGACTACAATTGTTTTTATATATATTTGTGCATATATAGTACAATACAAAATATTATATACATTTACTTTATATTTTTGTGATATAAAAAATATAGAATTAATAATTTAATAAAATAGAAAATATTTATAAGGGTGGCTAGATTAGGAACCGCCCCTACAAATGCATTTGTAGGGGCGGCTGGATTAGGAACCGCCCCTACAAATCGTTCTGGGTATAAAATCATGGGCGCTCGGGTGAACAAGTGTTGGGCGCTCTCTTCTTCCTCCCGACGCCGTCAGGCTGCCCAACTGTGTCTCGCCACTGCCACCGTCTCCGTGCCCTAGCCACCGCTCTCTTCGTGCCGCTTCGTCTCACCTCCGCCGTCCTCCTGTGACAGCCTCCGTCGCCCGCCATGCTTCCTCCGCCAAACGCCGCCTTCCCCAGGCTGGCCGCCACGACGGCTAGGATTTGCGCGAGAGCTCACAATCTGCGATGGCAGTGAAGGTCGCCCGCCTCCTTCCCCTCCCTCTTCCCCTTTCTGGCGCTGAGGAAGACGGGCTGGCACCATCCCCTCCTGCAGTCTTCGGCGCGACTTCCCCCGGCGGCGCGGACTCGCCCGGCCCCTACGACTTCTCGACGGCGTGAACTCCCCCAGCGACTGCGTCCTGTCTCAGTCCGTGACTTCCCGGCGAAGCGAGCTGATCTGAACGCCCCCGCTCTCTGCTCTAGGTATGCCTCTGCTATCTGCTCTATCATTGTGTTGAATTTCTTGCTAAAGCCAACTCATTCGCGAGCCTCTCGTTGTGGTCCATGAGTTTGGTGACCTCCCCCGACAGTGCTTTCACTTCCACGCCTGTATCCGAGGCTAGGCCTTTTGCGTACATGCTTTCCTCTTGTAGCTTCTGATTGTGGGCCTCTAGTTGAGCTTTGGCCTCAGTGAGCTCACACAATCTTTGCTTCATTTCATCAATATCTGACTGACGAGAGAATAGATAATGTTAATCTAATAAGTTAAAATACCAAAATAAGTTATATAATTGAACAAATCAGTCAACTGGGGTGATGGTATTAGACAAATGGATCATGAAAAAACGTGCTTAGCAAATTTTTCAATTGGCAAGACAACTTTTTTTAGATAATGGAAGACCAGCTTTATCCTTACAAGCGAGAAATCATACCAAAATTATTACAGGACACAAATGCTTAAAACAATAACACTCATAAGCCAAATAAAATTAGTTTGTAATCCTAAAGACATAAGGCCACCCATGGAGGTGAAGAAGGCCATTGCCACTGACTCCAAACATGTGATAAGCAAAGACCATGCGACAACTAGTAACTAGTAGTTATGTTTCATAAAAATGAACACTTTAGTAGCTCTGATTAATATAGCATAGTAGAAAAAAACACTGCTCTATGCACTTTAGTAGCTCTGAATAATATAGCAGAGTAGAATTTTATGATCAACATCTCAGACAATTCTTATCATAAGATACAGTACAAATCCAATTATGTGCCAAATACCTGCCTAGTGGCTACAGCTTCCCATTAGCAACACTTAGAAATTAGGCTAGTTACATGTAAAAACTTATAATACTAATACTCTCACTGTCTCACATAGTCATGTTGGACCAATTCAAATTCCTCAAGTCTAGCACAATAGCTACTACAACAAAAAACCACAGTTGACCAAAATGATTTTGAACCATAGTGCAGAGAAAAGGCAAACCTACTCTGCTTTTTGAAGCAGTTCATCAGAGACATCTATAGATGCTGGATTTTCTTTGTGAACTTGCGATCCATGATGTGCATTCGATTTGCTGGCAACTGCTTCTTGTAATGCCTGACACTCTGTTGTTTGATAACAAGATAATGTGGAACGACATAAGATTGTGGGTTTTTTGGTTAACTTAACTTACAATCAAACTGTTACCTTTTGTTGTAGCTGGTCTTGCAATACTCTGTTATCTGCTGTCTTCACCTGCAATAAACAAAAAAAGGAGCCTTTGTAAATACAGGCAAAACAAGAATGGCACATGAGCACTGAAAAAAAAGTCTCTCTCAACACTTCGCCACCTCTTGAGGGTCAAGGATCCTAGGGGAGCTTATTAACCATGATGCACTTAAGGGGAAAATTTACCTTAAATACTCCTAATTAGTTGTGTGGTGGATAGGCAAGAATGAGAAAATTAAACATGAAGCATTTGGGAGCTTTAGTTCTCTACTCTAGGTACTCTGATTCCTTTGTCTCCAACTCGAGGATCACCATGAACAAGGGTAAACTGCTATCCATTTTTAAGGGAAAATACTGGTCCCCAATATATGCAAAATGCAAATGTTTATATTCATGAAAAATACATTATTTCGTTCTGGATCCAATTTCCTAATAAACCAATATAAAAATACATAAGAAAATGCACGCTCTGAGAAGAGTTTCGGTACCTCAAGTTCAAATGCTTTCTCATTGACCTGCTCCAGTAGCTTAGTGTGAGACTAGAAAATCATTGCAACAGTTTAATATGTACCAATTCAGAGACAAAGTAATTGAAAACTAATTGACTGCAGATAATATACCGGTGTATGTTCTAACTGGTCAAACTTCCCCTTAATCTGCCTTTCTAAATGTGCTATCTGCTACTGCTTGCCCTTAATCTCGTCACTGACCTTTTTCATTTCCATCTTCAAATGTATACAGTTTATGGTTTCAACAACAAGAAAACCTACAATAACATACTGAATGTGCAGAAAGGGAAATTACCTCGATATGACCATTCGTTGTGCTTTAGAACACTTTTATGTAATGCAACCTCCCCTAACAGGATCTTCAGTTGCTCTCTCAATAGATCAACTTGATCTAATGTTTTTCTGGTGGCCTGTCACAATGACATGTATCAGATGGTAACATCACAATTTGTCTATTACTCAAAACAAACAAGATACTGAGACATTTGAGTCGATCAAGTGATAGAATAGTTTATAGACTTCAAGAATTTTTTAGTTGTTGGCACATGGTATTATTTTTATTATGAACAAATGCTGATTGCACAAGGAAATTGCACTTTTATCTACTCATGTGTTTACTTTCATATTGACAGCCATCTACTGAAAATTTATCCTACAAAACAACTCCAATTTTGATTTGGGTTATCAAGGCATTACATGTACCACTGCTGGTAGCTTAGGTGGATTCAATAATTTTGATTTGGGTTATTTAAGGCATTACAGGTACCACTGCTAGTAGCTTCTGAAAAAGAAATACCTTAGGTGGATTCAATACATTTAATGCAGTGAACTTTTTAGCACACAGACTTATCACATTGTTAACTTTCTAGAATATTGATGTATCCTGCATTGGTTCTGATTAGATGTGTAGTAGAATAAACAAAGAATGATGTGCTCTTAATTTCTGCCTTTTGCTTATAGCAGTAAGTGATTTCCTATGTTTTCATATTGGCCGGTTTCTACTGTTAATTATATTTGTGATATTTTCTTGGACTACTCTATTTTCTGTTATCATGATAACTACTTCTACTACTTCCCTACTACTACTGTTACTACTTCTACTACTTTTGTCTTCTATCAACTACTTCTACTTCTGTCTACTACTTCTACTACTTCCCTACTACTACTGTCTACTACTACTTCTGTCTTCTGTCAACTACTTCTACTTCTGTCAACTACTTCTACTACTTCCCTACTACTACTGTCTACTACTTCTGTCTTCTGTCAACTACTTCTACTTCTGTCTACTATTTCTACTACTTTCCTACTACTATTGTCTACTACTACTACTTCTGTCTTCTGTCAACTACTTCTACTTCTGTCAACTACTTCTACTACTTCCCTACTACTACTGTCTACTACTTCTATCTTCTCTCAACTACTTCTACTACTTCATTACTAATACTATCAACTACTTCTATCTTCTGTCAACTAGTTCTACATCTGTCTACTACTTCTTTACCTATCCTCTATGTTTGGTAAGCAGTTGCTGCTTTTTTTACACCTTTTCCTCTCTATGTTTGTTAAGTAGCTGTTGCTTTTTTTGCCAAATCTCCCCTCTCCTCTCCTCTCCTTTGTTTTGCCGATGATGAAATTGTCTAAGTCCATACATTATATGGAATATGAGCTGATGATCAAGAACTTGTGAGGAACTTGGCATCATTAGCAGCCGCCCCTACATTACCTTCTCCTCTCTTCTCTGTTATGATGCCTTGATGCTCCAAGTTTAAGATCAAATGATGATTGACATGTTTCTGAGGCCTCTACTACTGCTACTACTCGTTTTTTTATATATTGTTGTTTTATAGGACTACTTTGGTTTATAGACCTTTTTATTTCTTATACCTTCTCGCGTACCTAAAGCACACTTTCTTGCATCTATTAGAACAAAGCGCGAAATAATGTCGCAGACACCAGACAGTGTAGCCCAATGCTCCGAGCATGATGAGCAGCCAACCTATGAGGAGCAAGCACAGAGGACCAGCTTACTCAGGAGCAGTTCGATAACGAGTTAGAAAAGGATCTAGAAGTGATGCTTACTCAGGAGTAGTGTGACGAGGAGGAAGGAAGAGCAAGAGAGGCTGCTGAAGGCAAAGAAGAAGAGGATGATGATGATGACTCAGAAGAGGGATATATAAGTCCCGAGGATCCTTTCCCACATGAAGCCAGAAGGAGGCCAACGGAGGAAGATTTGGACAAGGATTTTGACCTGAACGAGGAGGTAGGGAAAAAGCCTTAGCTTGTAAATTTTTCTAAAACTTTGGCTGTGTTACCTTTGCTAACACTTTGACCTGTTGTATATACAGGTCCCTCCTGAAACTCGGAAAAGATGACATCGACGTCCACAACATCTCGCTGGACAAGACGGAGTAGAGGAAAGGAGAGCAGAGGCAACAGCCACAGAGACGGATCACAATGCCTCTGCTCCACAACCTCATGACACAACCACGACTACCAAGCCTAAGAGGAAATGAGGGGATAGAAAAAGCAAATCAATATCCAAATAAGGCATGCTATGTGATAACGGAGGTCGGACCAGCAGGGGAGATCCTTGAGCTAAAGGAATTAAGAGGACGATTCCGTAATGCGATTGGGGCCCTAGTAAGAGATAAATTGAACCTAGCAATCCCTAACTGGAAAGAGGTACCAGAGAACAAAAAGGATAAACTATGGGATAGGTAGCTGAAGCTCAATTTTGGATTTTCGGAGGGTAAGCATGAACTGGTAAAAAAATACTTTCAAGATGATGGGTGAGTCATTCTGACGTTGGAGGTCGGAGCTCAACAAGTATATCCAAAAGGGGTTAACTCCCTTCAACGAGTTCGGCAACATAACTCCTAGTCAATGGGAGGAGCTCGTGGCTCAGAAGACTTCACCAGAGGCATTGGAGCTCAGTGCCCATAACACCGAGCTGGCGAAGAGGAACAAACACCACCATCATCTAGGCCCCGGTGGCTACTATGCCATGGAAGAGCAGTTTAGAAAGATGGACAAAGAGGTCGCAGCTGCTGGGAATATCGATGTGATGAATTTAAAGGTATGCTCAAGGAATCAGATATATGCGAGAAGTACAAAATCATCCGGCGGTAATCTTAAGTTTGATAAGCTGGAGACCTAAGAGGCAGTATCAAGGATATTGAAATATGCTGAAAACAAGGAGAAGGGCTCATTCAATCCTTCTAGAGAGAGGGACGAGCTTAGCCTTGGCTTGGGAAACAAGGAGCACACAGGCCGCAACATGGGGCTAGGGAAAAGGATGACTTGGAAGCAAGGATTCGAAGAGGACAGGTACATATACAAGAAACATGGCAGAGACCGAGAGACTAATCTTGAGCTCCAAGTGAAGGCTCTAGTTGTGAAGGCGCTGGAGGAGCAAAGACTGTCTATGGAGCCATGAATATTAATGACGCCGCCGGGAGAACTGGCATTAGTTGGCAGCACTCCAAAAGTTCCTAGCAGCCAAGGTTCCACTGCAGCCACAACCCCCGTCGATCGCATACAAGAACCAACTAGTTGCACCTTGGTGTTTCTCAGCGACCGGCAGAACATTGTGATGGAGGTGGCAACGGGTGTGGCACATCCTCCCAGTGGCTTACACCACAATAATAAGATACCACCGGACTACACTAGGGTCGAGGTGCATACCGTGAAGCCCAAGTTCATGCAGTGGATGATAGACTACGCAACTCCCGAGGGGCTGGTGTTACTCGGAGACGTTATGGGGCAGTTCATCTTCTGGCACAAACAGGACATTATATTGACTGCTTCTTCACCGCATCCCCCTCTCCCAAATTTGGAGCGAGTTGTTGAGGTCGGGGAGATATTTTCACCGTCTCGTGACCACCACATTCCTGAGATGCCACATTCTTCCCCGCCTCCTAGCGAGCATGTGCTTGATAAGCCACAACCTTCTCCAGCTTGTACCGAGCAAGTGCATGATGAGATGTCACAGTATTCTCAATAAGCACAGCTGATACATGAACAATGATTGCCTCCTGAAGAAGGTGATGCATAAGAAGATGAGGACGTGCCTGAATGGGAACTTCGAACGAAGCATCCAATCACCATAAGACCAATTTATGTTCCGATGAAAGATGTCTCATCGGTGTCCAAGTGGTATTTCCATGACCAGTTCAGGCCTGAGAACCAAGTTAAAAAAGTCACATCACGGGGTTCTGAGGAGGCCGTCACTAGCAAACTCCACCAAACAGCAAAGCAGTATCCAAATGTTGATGCCATCAAATGGTCAAAGGATTGCCCGAAAACATATAAAAGAGGCAAGCCCTTCCTACCAAACCAGGACATCCGGCGCCTACCACTTAGAATGAGAAGGTTCCATGATTGGTACTTGCGTGTTCTCCCAATGAGCATAGACCTCATACAAGCATGCTTCCCCACCGGCACATTTGGAAGCCTAGCTAGGAAAATTGTCTTTGACTTTAATGACATGCAAACATGCTTTCACCTCGGAGCAATGGAGATGAATCTAATTCGCACGTAGTGTCTATAAGTCCTTATCCTCCCGATATGATATGAATGTAATCTTTGAATTTTGTTGTAACTAACCCACGCCGTAATTTGTAGAATGCAAGTGCACATTGTCAAACAAATGCCAAGTGTGAAAGCCGGGTATATAGACCCTCAAGCTTTAGCACAAACAAATTTTAGTTACCCTAAATAGTGGCTACTGGATGCCAAAGAGCTAGCTGCTGGAAAGACTCTTCGGGAGAAAGAGCACATCCGTACGGCGAAACTAAGGGAAGAGTCCCTTAAGGTTGCGGCATACATTGCCCTGACTTTCAAAATTCTCCAACAACACTCTACTATATGGCTACCATACAACTTCGAGTAAGTTCAACTCTATACTTAAAGCTTTGTTCGATATATTTTATTCGATGCAAAATAGCTTATCTAGTTCTATGATTAAATCCATGCAACAACCACTAGATTTGTATAGGCGTCGATATCGGGAGGAGCATGGCATGAGTCTTGATTCAATAGATAGGGACCCGGTGACATACAAAGACTTCATATCGATTCTGAAGACGTATACATATCGACAATCCTCATTAGCTTATATGTTTGTATACATACTTGTAACGTTCACTTTTAGATACTAACAAGTTGTATTTGCTAAAATAATTCGAACAGAGCATTTAGGTTCTATGTCACTAAACATCACGGAAGGCATGATCCAGCAAGAAAGGAAAAGCTGGCTATAAAAACACTATGTGCGGTAAGTATAACTTACTTCTTCAGTACTCCATTACATGGCTGTCAAAAGCATTACTTAACATTTTCATATGCAAAACACACAGTGTCCCAAGCAGAAGCCTGGGAGTGTACATTGTGGATACTATATATGTTCTATGATGAGTAACACCGGTGCCTACAGGAGACACCCCTTAAAGGTAAGTTTGAACATCTTCACCCGTAGTATAAAAACTTCGTACATGGTATGAAATACTAAACCGAAACTTGTTCTCTTATAGTGGAAAGAAGAGAAAGAAATGAAAAGAGACCCATACAAGGATGACCAACTCTTAGAGCTCATCGGCGACCTTTGTAACTTCATATTGGACCAAATTGTACATGCCAAAGGCACCTACCATGACCGAGAGTCTGACTTAGGTAGAAATCCTCAGTACCAACACCTTCGTGAGACTGAAAGGCAAGCTCTAGGATGTTGATAACAATATGTATGGAATTTGACATTGGTTTTACCTTGTGAATTATGTCTATTTAATGATGGATTATATATATTCTTGTGAATTGGACTTGTAATTTTAGTTTATATAATAATCTTGTGCTTGTAGTTTATATAATACTCTTGAGCGAACGCGGTTCGAAACGTTGGTCGCGGGGCGTTCGGCGGGATTATCTCGCTTTCCTCGCTCACGTTGGTCGCGAGGCGTTCGGCAACGCGAACGCTAGATGGAATACGTGGAAACAAACAGTGTTCTGGTCGAATTTGAATTGTAAATTTGAATTTTGTTTTACGGAAAAACGTACTGTAGGGGCGGTTCTAGACTGAACCGCCCCTACAAACAGGTATTACAGCCACCCCTACAAATCGATTTGTAGGGGTGGCCTGGGAACCGCCCCTGCAATTACATGATTTATAAAGACGGTTTGGTAGGGACGGCTGGCCAAACTGCCCCTACAAATGGTCTTCAGCCGCCCCTACAAAACGCTTATGTAGTAGTGTCTTATGATCATTCTGTAAGGTTTTATCAAAGTCTCTCTAATTAGTAATAGTATTTAGTATATAATCTTTATTTTTCCTGCAAAGGCAACATATTTGGCCACTAACTGTCGGTATGGAGATGATTTTTTACAATAAAATAGCACATAAAGTTGGTTAATTGGTAACAGAAATTAAATTTGCATTCATTATATTTTCTGAATTGAGCACCAATAGTACAAGGTAATTACAACGCTAGAATACTTTTACTAGTGCATCGATGTTTAGTGCGCTACTAGAGCGTCAGCCTAGCAGTTTATTCAGACATCAGCGGCATCTGATGCTTGTACTACTGACGAATTGAGGAGGTAGCTCGACGCATATGTCTCATCCCATTCTCATGGCCTGAACAAAACCGGGTGCGGGCGACCGGTGCCCTGGAAGGAGGTGTTCCTGAGATGCTCAGGAGCTTCCTCAAACGAGTGCCGCCTCGCCAGCGAGAGAATCTTCTTGTCGGCGGCGATGAAGTAGGCCATCCCAGCAACCGTTGAGATGATGAGTGCCTGGCCGGTGGGGTTGATGTTGGCCTTTGCCCACGGCAGCATCCTCACGCTCGCCAGCTGAAGAACCGCAGCAGAAGCATAAGTTAGAGATGTATATAGATAAGGTCTGTTTCGCGATTACGCGTGTGCTCTAGCCAGCATCATAAGGAAAAAAAAGAGCTGAGATTTATAGGATGGAATGGCATGAAAGTATGGAAACTCACGGTGGGAATATATCCATACAAAAGCATGAGTCAGGTCAGTGTACATACTATACATAGCCCTTTGTTTTAGTGTTTGAGGCCAGTTAGTGCATGCAGTATGTGCAGTTACCTCGCGAGCACCGCTTGGCGAGGGCAAGCTTCTTGTCAAGGGATGCACGGCTCACCGTCGACATCTCGGATCTTTGCGGTTGCAGACTTGGCTTGGCTAGTGAAAAGCAGCAGCTCTGTCAGCAGTGAGGGGCACTGAAAGAGCGAAGAGGATGTGAGGACGATGGATGTGTTGCCAGAAGCAGAGGAGGGCGAGGATTTATAGGCGGCATCAAGGACCCCAAACGATCGGCGGACGTGGAGAGAAGTGGGCAATTGTCGGCCCTCCAGTTGCCGATAATCCTCCTATCGGCCCTCCAGTTGCCGATACGACTGGAGTGAGTAGTGACCGACAACAGAAGTTAACAGCTTCCCTTCTTCAGACTTCACCCCACTCGCACTGCCTTCCTCGTGTATGTGACACCGCCTCACGCTTCTCTATCTTCTATCTACTCGCGGCATGCAGACAACAGGCGTCTGAAACTCTGCAAGCAATGGCCGGGGCTGTGCTTACGAGACAAGACAACCTGCCTTTTGCGGTACCAGGTAGCATGTTTGCAGATTCTCACGAAACTGATTTTGCTTCCTCGGCCTTTAGATTCCAAGTTTTTTCACTCTCTTTCCATCATATCAAATCTTTGGACACATGCATGGAGTATTAAATATAGATAAAAAATAACTAATTACACAGTTTAATTATAAATTACGAGACGAATCTTTTAAGCCTAGTTAGACCATGATTGAACAATAATTATCAAATACAAACAAAAATAGTACGATGCCAAATATTAATTCATAACCTCAGTCTAAACGAGGCCCTCGGTTGCCCAATCCCCAAACCGAACCGGCGAACCATGTCGGTGTCGGCACGTGGTTTAGTTTGGGTAACAAAATACAGGAGGCAGATCTTGCAGGGTGCTAGCTAGCTAGGTTCGGCGTCTGCGTGCTATGCTACCAAACTAGTGTCAGGAAATAAAACGCCCTGCACCACTGTAAGTTCGACACGGTGCATCGGACACATGTCAACGGCTAAGTAGCAAGTCAAGCTACTGTCACTGCCTCACTGCTCTACAACATATATAACCACATAAATCACTGGTTTAAGGTAGGAGCAAATGCAAAAGACCCCGTATTATCAGGTCAGACAGCGCTGTAGCTGCATGCTTCCAACTGTAGACAAATGCGAGCGGTAGGTACTCAGACCGGGGAGTTCATGGATACAGGTAAAAGGAGTGGCATTTAAATTTACCGTGTTTCCTTTTAACCCGTTTGATCCTTGGAATTGAATTTATTCTAATAGGCCCTGTTCGGCTTACCCAGAAACCGGTTTGTTTGGCTTGTTCTTTCTACCGGAATAGTGTTTTTCTCTCACAACAATTTAGCCAATTTCAACCAAATTTCAGCAAGCCAAACGGGGCCATAAATTATAATTTAGGCACATATTAATTAAGCTAATATATTTGTATATGGAATAGATGTGTATACTATTATTAGTCATGCGAGAGAGATTCTTATATGTTGCATTTCTACTCTAAGAAAGAGAGTTAAAGAGCATGTTATAAGTTGTAGAGTAGAAACTTACCATAGTGATCTATAGAATCAATTATGTCAAGAGCCTTCGACGGGACCTAGGGTTAGGAGGAGACCCTGGTGGTCGCCCCCAAGCCCACGCCGCTGCCGCCGCGGGCCGCCATCCCGGCACCGGCGGCCCCCTCCCCCTCCCTCAACCTCCCCGCTTCCTCCCCGGCCACCACAAGCCTAGCCCCCACCGCGCCTGGAGGATGCGCCGCCACCTCTCCGAAGCAACCAGCGGCCCCACTCCGCTCCCGACGCCTCCGGCCGCTACCAACTGCAAGCACCCCAACAGAGCATAGGCGCTGACGTGACATCTAGCGCGCCCCCACCCCCTACGCCATCGGGGCCGCCTGCCACCATCGTCGTGGCCTCCTGAGAGCCCGCCACCGCTGCATCTGGCGCTCCACCGCCCCCTACGCCATCGGGGCCGGCCGCCGTCACCGCCGCGGTGTCCTTGATGGCCCGCCAGCCGTCGAGGCCGCAGGACAGCACGGGGAGCGCTGCCCCGTCGCCATCGACGACCTTCTCAGATCTGCGCTGTCTGGGACCAAGTCCAAGCCTTCTGGGTCCACGGGCGACCATCGACCAAGCAAGGCCGATGAGGCGCCATCGGCCACCCCTAGCTCGTCCTCCCTATCACCGACCGTGGCTCCGTTCTTCATGGGCTGCTCTTTGGGAGGGGGCACAAAGCGCCATCGGTGGGTGGACGACAACGATGAGGAGTCTGACGACGACCACCCCACAACCTATCTGGATGTCATACGTCGCCCAGCGAAGCCAGTCTCTATGTCCCCACCACGTGCCTAGACTCACTAAGTTCAGGTTCTGAGTCATGGCGGAGTGGATGCTGGATGATAGGGTGCTGGGCGAAGGCAGAGGAAACACTGCCGGCCACACCCCCATCTGATGTACGGCATGCCTGCTTGGCCAGTGGATGGACGCGTCCTTGCCTGTCAGTGCCTCAGGTGCCGCGGAAGGGCCTCCGTCCCCAACACGGAGGAGTGGCGGCGATCCTTCCCTGGCAGGAGGCACCACCTGTGGTCACCCAGGAGCCTCGCCACGGCCCAAAACATCCGTAGTCCAAGAGGATCCCTACAGAGCTTCACGATAGATGTTTCAACTGCCTCTCCTACTCGCACCGAGTAGCGACTTACCGGTTGCCACGGTGTTGCCTACGCTGCCACGACTTCCACGACCTCGCCAAGGATTGCAAACAGCCAAGGCATGCTGCGATGTTGACCGGGGAGTTCATGGATACAGGTAAAAGGAGTGGCATTTAAATTTATCGTGTTTCCTTTTAGAACCCGTTTGATCCTTAGAATTAAATTTATTCTAATAAATTATAATTTAGGCACATATTAATTAAGCTAATATGTTTGTATATGGAATAGATTCGTATACTATTGTTAGCCATGCGAGAGAGATTCTTATATGTTGCACTTCTACTTTAAGGAAGAGAGTTAAACAGCATGTTACAAGTTGTAGAGCAGAAACTTACCATGGTGATCTATAGAATCAATTTTGTCAAGAGCCTTCGACAGGACCTAGGGTTAGGAGGAGACCCTGGCGGTCGCCCCCAAGCCCGCGCCGTCGCCGCCACCGCGGGCCGCCATCCTGGCGCCGGTGGCCCCCTCCCCCTCCTCCTCCCCCCTCCCTCAACCTCCCCGCTTCCTCCCCAGCAACCTCAAGCCCAGCAAATTTGGCCCAGCCTAAGCATGGCGCGTGCCCCAGCTAGCCTGGCCCAGTAGAGCAGGTCGTGCCTAGGCCGATACTCAAGCCCGCGGGTTGGCACGGCATAGCCCGGGTTTAACGGGTTGGCACGGCAGCGGCCCGAGCGGTGAAGCGGCCCAGCGTCGGCGCACAGTGGACAGTGGCAAAGGCGCGAAGTGGCCCAGCCCACCCTCGTGCCCGTCACCCCCCCGCATGGCACATATAAAAGCGACGGCCGTGGGCGTCCCTCCTCAACCCTAACCCTAAATCATTTCCTCCCTCCTGGCTCCCCCACCGCCTCGCCGCTCTCGCGCTTGTGCCTCGTGGTCTCGCCTAGCTCTCCCTCCTCAACCCTAACCCTAAATCGTTTCCTCCCGGCTGGCCGGCTCCCCCACCGGCCACCGCCTTGCCACTCTCGCCTCTCGCGGTCTCACCTAGCTCTCGCCATGACCGCTCGACGGTCGACACCTTGCCTTCTCGTCTGCAGTCTACTGGCATCCGACCTCGCCGACTCTGACTCCGCCTGTCGCCAGAGACCTCCCCTGATCCCCTCCCTCTCTGCCTCTCCCTTCTCCGTCTCCCTATCTCCCCTCTAGATCTCGGTGATTATGTGAGTTCGTTGTCCCCATTTGTCCCTCCTTCGTCGCTCACCGTCCTTGCTAACCGGTGTGCCGTCTTCTCTGGGTGGTCGTCGTCTTCTCTGGCATCGGGCTCCGGTTACGCAGGTAAAACCCTAACCCTAACCCTAACCCTAACCCTCCTCTTCTATCTTCTTCCATTGATGTATTCTGATGTGATCTTTTCATCCTCCTCCATCTCTTTGCGCAAGTCGGTAGCCGATGTGTCATCCCCTAGCTGTGGCATAGAGCGACCAAGGCGGCCCCGCACACCGTTGAGGAACGGTGCTGGAGAGCCGTCCGCCATGGCGACTGCTGATGACGATATCGTCTGTTCGCTCACCGGTAACGACGACTTGATCACAGCAGGCCTGGCCCCTAAGGACAACAACAACACCGGAGAGGACGCTGTTGCGTTGTTCGGTATCGATGTCGGTAGCGGCACTGCTGCTCGCCTACTCTAACTCCGATCGATCTAGACAACGACGGTGGTGAAGGGGCAACGATGACCGGGAACCCGCTAGGCTCCAACTCCAACAGCTCTACTCCATCTGTTGCTGGTAACTCTAATGTTGGTAAGCGTAAATCACCTGTGTCGGCTGATTTTGATGAGATATATGAGACTGTGAAAAGGTTATTGGGCTTAGGTTGATTGAGGTGAAACATACTGGTGAAAATATTACTGAAAGAGTTGCTTGTGTGGTTGAGGAGTTTGGTTTGATTGATAAGGTTTTATCTATAACTCTAGATAATGCTTCTTCTAATGATAAGTCGATGGAAACTTTGGCACCTATGTTTGCTGGTTATTTGGGTCATGATCCTATACCTGAGCCTGTTGATCCTTCTAAGCGTAAGTACAGTTTTGTGCATCAATGTTGTGCTTGTCATATCATTAATCTGATTTTAAAATCTGGTTTAAAAAGACTCAAACCTTACACAGAAGATTTTAGAACTGTTATTAACTTCTTAAATTCCTTTAATCAAATAATTGCTATGTTTAAGAACTGTTGTACTGCTAAGGGTGTTAGACCTAAAAAGTTTAGCTTAGATATGGATGTTAGATAGAATGCTACATATCTTATGTCTAAACACTTGGTTCCATATAAGTATGTTTTTTGTGTTCATTAATTCCAATTATGGTTCTAAATTATTGTCCACAAGACATTGTTATATAGCTGAAAAGATATTGGATTTCTAGAACTATTTTATGATTCCACTGTTGTTCTTTCTGGTGTCTACTATCCAACTAGTCCACTTATCTTGCACCATCTGCTAGAAATTGCTTCTCATTTACATGCAAGTGAAAAGATCAAAATCTAATTGTTGTTGTATATCCTATGAAGCTTAAATTCCTTAAATATTGGCCGCACATACCTGTGTTATATTCATTTGCATTCATTCTTGATCATAGAGCTAAGATGAGAGGTTTATTTAGAGTCCTAGAATTACTTAAAGAGAACATTGGTTGTGATTATACTTCATATTATGCTGATGTGAAAGCTGAAATTTATAAGTTATTTAACAAATATGAGAGAAAGTTTAGTGCAGCTAGGACTCAAAGGGCTGCACTGCCTGCAAGCCATACAGGTAAGAAAAAACAGGTATGGGAAAGAATCTTTGGAGACCCTAGATCTGTTGTTGGTCCTTCCCGTGCCTGTGCCCCCACTTTATCTTCATCTGCTTCTACTGCTAGTGAGCTCTCAGTTTATCTGGACAGTGTGCATATGAGGATGGTTTTAATTTACTTCTGTGGTAGCGTAACCACGAACTAACTTAACCAATTTTATCTATAATGGCTACAATATTATGTCTGTTTCAATTCTATCTTCGGAATCATGTTTCTGCCGAGCCATGCTTTTGTCGTTGTGTACATGAATATGGACAGAGGGCTGGAGAATCTTATGACGCCACATGCCCACATGCAACTTCAATTAAGAAACTTTGAATGCCCATAGTTTCTAAACGGTGAATCATTTCTATAATCTTGCACTATAATATTTCTTGCAATTAAATTTATAAAACAAGATCCCACTTGACTATATTTTAATGTAAAATTATTTTTATTACATATGGACCCTCGTGAAAAACTAGGAAGAAATGACTTTTTTCCAGACGAGCTTTGCGTTGGTTTTTCGTGCGCATGTGTGTGTGGACCACTAGCACTAATGCAATTGCATGCCCGGAGTACATTTTGCTTTGCATGCGTACAGAGTTTGAATTTTTTGAATAATCAAGCTTCAATTGCTAATATCTTTTCAACTATATACATCCAACAACAACAACAATAACATAGCCTTTCAGTCCCAAGCAAGTTAGAGTAGACTAGAGTTGAAACCCACCAAGAGCCTCAAGTCACGATTCAAGCACTTTAACGGCCGCTTTCCCAATACTCATATTCAAACATAGATATCTAGATATATCTCAAGCTTTCAAATATCTTTTTATTGTCTTTTCCCATGTCAATTTCGGTCTTCCTCTACCTCTCCTCATATTATTAGCTTGGCTTAGGACTCCGCAATGCACCGGTGCCTTTGGAGGTCTCCTTTGGACATGGTCAAACCACCTTAACCGATGTTGAATAAGCTTTTCTTCAATTAGTGCTACCTCTAGGCGATCACGTTGTTTACACCAAAATTTAGAAGAAGGGGCTCAGGGGCTCGAGAGCTCCAAAAATCATGTCAGCAAGGGATCAATTGCGTGCAGATCGAAACCAGCTAATTCGGATGCAGCACTAGAATCGGCTTTCTTCAGATAGCGCCAGCAGATAATGACAGAGGCTACAATCGATGCTGGGACGAGACAAGCTAGACTCTACAAAAAGAAAAAGATTAGAGTCTAGTTATCTTAAATTAGGAATATTTTCATTTATGCCAAAGATTGTAATAAATCGTGCTCGAGTAGGATTCATGTTTAGACTCCGGGTATAAATATCAAACCTGGCTATTGTAAAGAACATCAATCAATCCAATATACAAGTTATTTACTTTTTCGGTTCCGGCCACCCCTCGGGAGTAAGAGTAGAGTAGATCTCGGTGAGTTCTTCAGCAAATACGGCTGCATCGATCCGATCGACCTCCACTGCTTGTTGTAAGTACCGTCATGGCTTATACCTCTTTTCGTACGGCTGCATCGATCCGGTTGACCTCCACTACGACTCTGGTATAAGTTAGTTATCGATTCTTATCTAGTTCAAGTATGGCTGCATCGATTCGGTCGATCCCCACTGCATGAACTAGATCAAGGTCAAGTTATTGGCTCTATCTTAGAATGACAGTCTTTGATAGATTCATTAAGTTACCGATATTGCTTGTTGCTTTCATTATTTATCTAAATTACAACAATATCACTCTGCCCGATTGAGATGAATTTTTTTTAATTTTAACACTTTTTTGAACTTAATTTTAAATCTAACACTCCCGTTTTTTTTAAACTAACATTTTTGGCCACACCTATTGCCCTGACGCGGCCAAATGCCTGTGCTGCGCCATGCATGGTGGCACGACAGAGGGCTAACGTGGCGGCGACCAGAAACGTTGGCCGCTGACGTGGCAGGGCTCTGCCGCGCCCTGATCCATGGCGCGGCAGAGCCAGGTATAACCTCCACCACGGCCAGTCCCGCTGGCCGAGTAGCAAAGCCGCCTACCACCCACGCCTGCCTTCGCACGCGCCTATCCGCCTGCCTTCGCCTGCGCCTGCCCGCCGTCGTGCATGCCGTCTGCCGTGGCCACGTGAGCCCACGCCAGCCAGCCCACCCGCGCCAACCAGGCAGCTAGGCCGCTGGCCACTGGGTGCGGCCGCCGCGCCCGCACGTCGGCGCGCCTCCCCCTCCGGTCACTCACGGCGGCTGCCCTGCGCCCGCGCCTCCTGGCTCGGTCTTGCGCGCTGCAACGAGGTACTCCACTAATATAGTTAGCACATTTAATAAAGTTAGTAAAATTATTAAAGTATAATTAGTATAGTTAGTAAAGTTAGTTAGTTAAGTTAGTATACGTAATATAATAAGTTAGTATAGGTAGTAAAGTTAGGTAGTTTAGTTAGTACAGTTATAGTATGCCTTGTATAGATGTTAATATTTGATTAGTTAGTATAGTTATAGTTAGAAAATATATTAATGTTAGTATGGACATTACGTACGATGATTTCGACGACTTAATGAAGTTTCTTGAAATGCTTCTGCAGATGGATTGTTGTCTTAGAGTTTTATATGGAGGAAGTGTTAGGAGAGAGGATGTTATGTTTGAGGATATGGAAGAAGAATTGGAATGGTTTGATGAACCTCCTAGCTTCAACGACCTTTGTGTCTGTTTGAATATAAAGTTTGATGGTGATTTCACACTAAAGGGGAGGTTTGATACTGGGAAGACTAGGGCACACTATGTCCTCATGCCCTTGCGCGACCCTACTCACTAGTCCCGCTACACTAGGGTTCTCCAAGGTTCCAATGTGCCCATAGCTGAGGTGGTGGTGGAGAATGGGTACAGGATGCATGGTGTTCAGGACGGCCCGTCCAGTGATGGTTTCGGAGGCAATAAAAAAGAATTAGGGGTCGAAGGGGAAGCATGTCAGGATAACATGGATTTGGACGATCAGTTGACACAGGAGCAGTTTCATTCAACTACAGTAGGCTGTATAAGCAATGACTTCGATGTGAATGAGTTCGAACGGGAGGAGGAGGAGCAGGAGAAGGAGGACAGGATCGGTGATGTAGTTAGCAGTGATTTAGATGATTCTAATGATGACCAAGGAGGTACAGATGCTATGGCAACAATGGCTAATGTTATGCCAGTACCGGTACATACTATGCCATTATCAGTACCAACTGAGGTTTTGCAAGGTGTCTATGCTCAGGGTAGACTAGTCATAGATTTGGCTGCAGATGATATCCTCTATGATTCATGGGCCAGAATTAGCGAAGCGTAGCAGTATGTTCCACCACCACCTTACACAGCGACTGAGCTTGAGCAACTAAGGTCCAAGAACGTACCTTTCAGGGGCGTTCCGAACTATAAGGACGTCAGCATGATGGATATGGCAGTTTGTGATACTGGTCTCTAGATGTGTAGGAATTCATTGTATAACCATGAGACAGAAACCCTTAGGAAGGAGATGATATTCAACACAATATCAGAGATGAAACTCTTCCTTTAGGACTATATTGTGTACCACCATAGACCGTACACCATCACTCATTCGGACCAGGAGTTGAGGTACCACTTAATATGCAAAAACGGTTGTCTATGGAGGTTAAATGCACGTAGGAGACAGAGTGATGGCAAGTGGAGGATAACTAAAGTTGTTGAACCCCACCCTTGCCTAGACAATAGGGGGAAGGAAAATCATCAGTAGCTCACTGCACGTTACCTTGCCCGTCGTATATTGGGGCTCGTTGATGACAACAACGACATCTCGGTGTCTTCTTTACAACAGTCCATATCTGGATTTGTTAGGTACAATGTGACGTACAGAAAGGCTTGGCGTGCTAAGCAAATTGCTCTGGCGATTTGATGGGGTACTTGGGAGGAAGCGTACAACAGGGTGCCCCGCATCTTATGTGCAATGCATTATTACAACCCTGGTTTGAAATGGTTTGTGGACATCGGAGGGATGTTTTTTTGGGACCCATTGAGGCATGTCCACTATCGTGTGTTCTTGTCGTTTGCGCAAACGAAACATGCATTCTAGTTTTGTCGGCCAGTCATACTTGTTGATGGCACTTTCCTGACAGGAAAGTATAGGGGCACCTTGATGATGGCTGCTGCTATTGATCCTGAGGGCCAGATAGTACCCGTGGCATTTGCTTTGGCAGAGGGAGAGAACAATGAATCGTGGTCATGGTTCATGCGGCTTCTATGTGTGCAAGTGCTTGGCCAAACGTGCACTATATGTTTGATCTCCGACCATCACGCAGGGCTTCTTAATGCTGCAGCTGAGCATATAGATGGGTTCCCACCTCTAGTACATAGATGGTGCATGAGACACTTTGCCGCTAATTTCTAGCGGCGTCAGCGGAAGCAGGAGGTATGTGATAAGGTAAAGGCTCTATGTTGTGTACGTATAGAGCACCAGTTCAAGGAGACAAAGAGAGAACTAGACAAGATGTTAAATGCAACGGGAAAGGTCTGGTTAGAGGCACAGATGGAACAGAAGGCTAAGTGGGCGTTAGCATATGACGAGGGGGGGTTTCAGTTATGGCATCATGACCACTAACTCCTCAAAGTCCTTCAACCGTGTATTCACCGGAGTTCAATCATTGCCTGTGTCTGGAATTGTTGAGTTCTCCTTTCATAAGTGCAACAAATATTTTGTGAAGAGGTAGGAGCTTGCGCAGAGGAATATAGCTGAGCAGGGGTGTTTTAGAAAGGTCGGAGCTAAACATTTGAAGGAGGCCAAGGAATTGGCCAAGCAGCACACCACCGAGCCGTATGGACCCTGCCGCCATATCTTTAGTGTACGGGGCAAGGGTGGCACAAGCCTAGGCGACGAACATTATGGTGGACGAAACTACCGAGTTGATCTTAAAAAGGTAGAGTGCAGTTGCAATGTCCCTTAGATCATGCATGCCCCTTGCTCTCATATGATCATGGCTTGCAGGGTTCATGGGTACAACTATGAGGATCTGCCATATATGTCACCCTTGTATCTCCGTTCGAACACCGTTAGTATTTGGGAGATGAGCTTCGAGCCATACCTTGACCCAACACAGTGGCCACCTTATAATGGTTATGACTACATACCACATCCAGATCTAATGAAGGTAGAGAAGGGTAGGAGGAAGAAGAAGCGATTGAAGGGGGACATGGACGCTATGAGAGGGTACGGCGAAGACATGTATGGCAGGGGAGGCTTCAACAAGACCTGTGGTAGGAATCTTTGCTCCGTTTGCAAACAATTTGGCCACAAGGCTAGCCGGCATAGAAGACAACAGGTGATTTCATATTATGTTCGAATTGCATAACAAGCAGTTCAAATTTTGCAATGCTACATAATGTTAATCTAAAAATTGTTAATTTGAATACTCCAACCCTTTGTTTATCATTTTGTAACAGGATGGCCCCTCCCACGCCGCACTAGCTGATCCCCCTTCTTGATGTGGAGTACGACGACCCCCTTCTTGTACCGGACGACGAGGTTCATTATGTCGTGGGACTTAGTTCATTACGTCGAACTTATGTCGAACGAATATTGTCGTCGAAAACTTGTAGACTCATAAACCAATGAAAATGTTGTATGGCAACTTATCATCCATTTATTTGATTCATATTTGTTTTGTACAACACTTGTAGTTTTATACAGCACCTCCGCCTGTAAGCCCACCTCCGCTTGTAGTTCTGTAGTTTTGTATAGCACAGACGCGCCATGAGCTATGGCGTGACAAATGATTACATTTGTTTTAGAAATTTTTAACGCATGATATAAACACATGTGATCACTTAAGATCGATCATGGGTAATCCAAGTACATGATACATGGGTACAATACATCAGTAGTTCAAATGGAATATAAGACAACACAATAGAATTTCTATAGCATGGAACAACAGACGGCACAATCAAAAACCCACAGTCAAAAACATACTGAGTAAGCAACTCATTGTTCGAGTACCAATCCTCAACCACAACCCTGTTGCTGTGGCTAGGCTCACCTACGTTGCTCTGACCTGCCTGTCGCCTGTAGTAAGTGGCCTCTGCTTCATCTACGATCGCTGTGGCCTGAGTGAAGAACATGTTGTCATCCTCCTCCGCCTGTAAGCCCACCTCTGCTAGAGCGATGAGCTCACTCAGTTTGCTAGTGTCATCCTCATCCTCCTTCGCCTGCAAGCCTGCCTTTGCTAGAGTGATGAGCTTGCTCAGTCTGCCAGTGTCATCCTCATCCTCCAACGCCTGCAAGCCTACCTCTGCTAGAGCAACTAGCTCACTAAGTCTGCCAATGTCATCCTCATCCTTGTCCCCCTCATCAGACAACACAATCGAGAATTGAACGGTGCGACCAGCTCGCGATCTATGCTCATCTAACTTCTTCTCCTCATACCTTGCACGAGCCACCTCTGTGGTATGATCCTCGCTGCAACCAGTCCCTTCATGTATAAAATGCAATCAGTTAGCAATGTGATTATATTACATCTAAAATCAGGCAACGAAAATAGGCGTTCAAGCACTCACTGGCATATAATGCAGCAACATGCTCGTTCAAGACCTGCATCTTTACTCTTGTCTCCTCCCTTGCCTCCTTCCTTGCCCTCTCCTCCTCTAACGTCATTCATCTCTCCAATCCCCATTTGTTAAGCCTAACATCGATCGGGTTACAAATACCGCATTGTCTAGCAAACTCACGCATCTTTTCTTTGTGATGTTTAACGAATAGGTTGACGTAGTCAGGTCCATATCTGCTCTTCCTTGCAATTACTTTCCTCTTCTTTAGTTCATCCAAGAACTTAGCTTGACCATCGTAATGTTCCCACCTGCATTTCCTAGTGCTCTGTTCAAAAGAAATATTATATCATATATGTCTTAGCAAAAGAAACAAAATACGATTTCATGTTTACCACAAAAATAACGAACCTCTTTGTACTCAACCATATGGCCACAATAATGGCCTATTCCGAGCTCTGAAGGGACAAGGCCATAGTTAGAATTAACACCACATTCGCACTTGACTGGTGGTGCATTGTAAATTAACCTTTCTTTCTTTTTTTGTTTTGCTTTTGGAGGTTCTTCGGGCCATTTGTTCTTAGGACCATACAATCACTCCTTGAAACGACACTTCGCCATTGAATACACCTAAATAACATGACATTAGTACATGACACATATAGCTCAATATTTCAACACTTACACTTTGCACTTACTTCAAGCTTGTTTAGACACACAAACTCCAACGTATTGTCAGGGTTTATCACGGCTTGATCTCTTTAATGACACAGAGGAGGTTCCTCGAGTCATCTAACTGTGGCTAAGTGCTTCTCCTTAGCCGTCATTGGAGGGAGGTTAGGGGGAGGTGGAACCCACCGCTCGAAGTGCTCTTGTGGATGTCGCCCTCTCCACCAATCATCAAAAAGGAGGTATCTAGGGTCAAACTTGTCTGCACCGTCGATCCATTGAAAGAAAAAGCACCTCTCATGGGCCTATACAACAAAAGTTCAACAAAATATTAGTAACCTAGTAATACAAATGAAGAAGAAAAATATACAGAAATAATAACTTACATTAAAACGACTACACGTGTAGAAGCAACGAGCCGCTGTGTCTGGATGTCTCGATTGAAACACGTTGGCTGGACGACCATAGTCATAGTTAGGGACAGGGAGTTCAGGAGGAACGGTGGTATCTTTGCTAGACTCGTCGGGGTACATTTCTCGAGGACGGCCCTATTTTCACCATAACTGCTCTCAAAACATGTCTTCCATCTAATAAAACATTTTAAATTAAACACCAATCAAAACAACGCAAATTAATGTAAAATATAATCATTTGCAAAGCAATTAAAATATTATAAACAACAATTATGGCAACAAAAATATACATGGCAAACATACTTCTAACTAAATAATTAACCTTAACATTGACAAACTCATACTAATATCTTCACAATAGTTCCCAAATATAATTTTCCAACTTACCTTAACTCCCAGTCATTACCTTGAACTAGGACGAGGCAGGAGGGAGGTGGCCGGGGAATGGAAGGGAAGGGAGGGAGGCGGCAATGGAGGCCCGGGCTACCGCCGTTCGTGGCGCGGTGGTCGGCGTGCTTGGCGATGGTCGGGAGCGGGAGCGACGCCTAGGCCATTTTGCTGCTCGGGTAGCAGGACTGGCCGTGACGAAGGTTATACCCAGCTCTGATGTGCCACCGATCAGGGCACGGCACTGCCGCGCCAAGATCGGTGGCACGGCAGAGCCCTGCCAAGTCAGCGGCCAGCATTTTTGGTCGCCGCCATGTCAGCCCTCTGCCACGCCACCATGCATGGCGCGGCATAGGCATTTGGCCGTGCTAGGGCAATAGGCGCGGTCAAAAGTGTTAGTTTTAAAAAAACCGAGAGTGTTAGATTTAAAATTAAGTTTGAAAAGGTGTTAAAATTAAAAAAAAAATCATTGAGATTGATCTAGATCGGCCTTATATCTTTTTTAGCCCATCGTTTGTTAATCTGAAACTGATCTAATCTATACATTAAACAATGAGTTATGTTTTATCGGTTGTTTTACATCAATCTTGATCGTGTATAGCATGCGGTTAAAGCATGTTGCGTCTTGAGTAGATTTATTGTCTAGCGAGAACCGTTCCATGGCCCGTTATCATGGCCTGTCTGATTCTGCATCACACCCCACTGTTAGCACCATAGAGTGGGGATTGTTATTTGGTAGATCTATTCCTGATAAGGCTTGACTTTAGTTGTGCGTTGTGCCTGAATCGGCTGTTTTAGCCGATATTGAATGCTTTCACGAATAGTTCGCATCACGAGACTATTGAAGTAAAGATAGGTTGAAAGATATGTTAGCCCCATGATCTTATTATTGTATTATGGCCTGCATGATTCTGTCTCAGGCCCCACTGATATTAGTAATGAGCTAGGGTCATCGAGTCTACCGTTATCTCTATGGCCTGCATGATTCTGCCTCATGCCCCACTGGTCATAGCGATGGAAGAGATCTAACATGTTCATTAGATTTATCTTTATTAAATAGTTAAATGGTGTTGAATTGTTTCTTTATATAAAAAGGGGTTCGGTTAGTTGTAATCATTGGCTCAGCATAAACCAATCATTGTTGATATCTTATTGCCATTGATTAATATTTGTTTAAATCATGACATTTATCCTGAATGATAACCGATTCTTCTTGTACAATCCAATGAGCTTTAACCGATTTATTCTCATGAATATGGTGGAATCGACTATTTAGTCGATCTCCTTTTATATCGGCTCTCATAGCCGCACATTCAGGACTGTCTGGCAACACCGGCAAGTTTCCTCCTTAATTACTGATGAACTTTCTCTCCTTGTCAATTACAGGGTCAAATTGACTGGCATGTCTTGGGAGGAGTATGCAGGATCAACCACCCCTGTGCTGAAGCTAGGTGGATCTATAGCTCTATCGAGCAGACCCTTCTGGCTTGCTGTGTGTGTCCTCGGCATAGGACGAAAATTCTATGTCGACACACGTTTCTAGCACGCCCGGTGGGACCCCACCATCATCATGGCGGTTCACAACAACAACGACATCCTTATGCTGCATTATGAAGATCTACCTGATGGGGATAAGGGTGTCATCAGCAAAGCTACAGAAAGAGTTTCAGAACAAATGCTTGTTGTCCTACACCAAAACACGTGACAACACAATTGTTCAGAAATTTCCACTACCAAGAGTTCTGTTACACGGGCAGACAGACATAACTGAAGCTGAAGACAGGCGTTTCTTTAAGGAAGTTGTAGACAAATCTATTCATGATGCCATATCAAGCCATAACGAAGTTTTCATGGACATATTCCATAATGCCATGAGAGAGGCGATTCATGGGTTCCCAGTTGGTCAAGATGGGCCGGCTTATTACAATATTCTAGACCATCGACTCAATGGACCAATCAAGTCAGTACCAGCCATCAAGAAGTAGCACCAACTAGTAGTGGTGATGTTCAGACAGTCCAGGGTTCATCTGAACAAACTCAAGGAACTATTGCAAATCAGACACAGTATAATCCTAGACCATCAGTATAGCATGTGCAACAGCCGGCGGGGCAAAGTTAGAACCAGGTGATCAATTTTGGCACATCAGGCCACATACCGTTGTTGGCTCAAAAATAGCACCATCAATTCAAAGGATCCATAGAGATATAGATCCTTATGTCTATAATCAGAGACTTCAAGCAGCAAGCCAACAAAGGACCCAGCAGATTGAGATTCCACAAGGGTATCACTAGGGCACGGATTATAACACCCTTCACATGATGTCAAATCTAAGATATCAGGGCACACAAGATTTCAATCCATAGATAGGTCAGCAGGTACAAAGAAATCCAAATTCGCAAGCTGATGAATTATTGCTGAGGGTGATCGAGATGATAAAAAATTAGTTTGGTCTGAAGACAAAAGGTCTGACCTTTTCATACAAACACCCATATCCAGAATGGTATAATTTGGTTGCTCTTTCCACAAATTATAGGCTCCCAGAATTCGCTAAATTCACTGGCCAAGACAGAACAAGCACGATAGAATATATCAGTTGGTATCTTACATAATTGGGCGAAGCGTCAGTTGAGGATGCCCATCGAGTTCATTTCTTCTCTCTATCCTTATCAGGGTCAGCCTTTAGTTGATTTTCATCATTGCCAATCAATTCCATTGCCAATTGGACTGACCTAAAAAAGAAGTTTCATACATATTTTTACACTGAGACTGAAGAGAAGAAGATTACCGATCTGACGACTATAAGACAAAAGACTAATAAATCAGGCACTGAATTTCTTCAGAGGTTCCGAGAGACTAGGAACTTGTGATTCTCATTAAACTTGGTCGATGATCAATTAGCTGCTTTAGTTGTTCAAGGAATGATGCTGATGTGGAAAGAAAAGCTGCTGGGACAAGAATTTGACAACTTGGGTCAATTGGCTCAATGAGTAGCAGCGCTCAATAGCTAATTCTAGAGTATGCGCAGAGATACCTGGTTCCAAAAGAGTACCATAGTAGCCGAAGCTTATGATCCATACTCAGTCGACGATAGCTATGAAGATGAAGAAGAAGAGGTTGCTACGGTTGAATGGAATTAGAGCAAGAAGACATTGATGGTACCAAATCCTTAGGGAAGAGGAGTCGAGGAAAGCTATGACTTTGATGTCACCAAATCAGATAAGCTCTTCAAATTCTTGCTTGAGAAAGGGCAGATCAAGTTGCCCAATGGTCATGTCATGTTGCCCCCAGATCAGTTGAAGAATAAGAAGTTATGCAAGTTCCATAATGCTACTTCTCATTCCACTAATGAATATAGAATCTTCAGGCAGCATATACAGAGAGCTATTCAGCAGGGGAGGCTCAAATTTGATACGCCTCGGAAAATAAAAGTTGATGATAATCCTTTCCTAGGAGATCAAAACATGGTTGATGCTGAGCTATTCAAAGGAAAAACTAAGGTCCTAGCATCAACCAAATCAAAAGAAGCTAGAACAGTCGATCCCAAGATGTAAATATCAGCTGATGAGTATAGAGAGATTAGAAGACGTCATGTCGAGCAAAAGAGTCGATATGAGCAGGGGAAGATGTAAAAAATAGAGACGACAAAGCCACGAGTCACATCTCGGATTCCATTGAATAAATGGCAGCGGCAAAAGGAAAAAGGATTATCAGCGTTGGTTGAAAGATCAAGCGTACGAGCATCAACTGAAACAAGAGAGGTATGAAAGGAAATAAGCCAAATTACATTAGAATTGTCCTTTCTTCAGACATTGCTGGAATGAAGGTTTGAAGTTGCCTACCAGACATGACTATCTAGAATGCAGCAATCAATATCGGGAGTATAGGCAGTCTTAAACCAACCGCTGGTCTATCTATGCTCAAGACACATATCATCATAATAACGTGGATCGGCGCTTAAAAATAAAAATATTCATGATCGGCTTAGAAAAAGAGTTGTTGATCAGGACTGGGCTGATCATGAAGAGGAAGGCACTGAAAGAAAGTATGCTTGGCAGGAAGGCCAATGGTGCCCAGGAGGTTTAACAAGAAGCCAGAAGAGAAGGGTGCAACGCCTAAGGAATAAAGAGATGGAACAGCCTTAGGCATCCGGTAAAACTCAAGTGTGGCATACCAAGCAAATAGCCGATAGGAAGCAACCATCGGCTAATATCTAAATGGCTTTTCTGTTGCCATCAGAATTCAGAGCTCCGGCAGATCAAGAAGTTTATTCGGATTTCGATGAATCAGAGTATGAGAAGATAGTTGCCAAGTTGATAGTTGTACAGCAAGCAATATTTGACAAACCAGCCAAACATCGGCACTTAAAAGCATTATATATGAAAGGTCTTGTCGATGAGAAGCCGATGGACAAGATGTTGGTGGACGGAGGTGCTTCTGTCAATCTTATGTCTTACACCACTTTTCGTAAACTTGGCAAAGGACCAGAAGATCTAATGGAGACTGACATGATGCTTAAGGACTTCGGGGGTAATACGTCTAAGACCCGGGGGCCAATAAACGTCGAGTTAACAATCGAAAGCAAGACTCTGCTCACTACATTCTTCGTCATCGATGGAAAAGGGTCGTACAAGTTTGCTCCTCGGTCATGATTGGATTCATGCGAATTGTTGTATACCATCAACCATGCATCAGTGTTTGATTCAATGGCATGGAGATGACGTCGAACTGGTTCGCGCTGATGAGTCCGTGAGCATCACAACAGCCAATCCAGTCTTCTAGGAATTAGGAGACTTCGAATATTTTTCTAGCAAGTCATGGGAAGGACGCTTCATTAAGATCAGCAATGAAAGCCAATAGCCGATGCAAGCGATCGGCTCTGAGAGTTTGTTTTAGTGGAAAGTCATGGCTTCACATCGGTCATTGGATCAAAGGAAAAACAAGCATTGAGTCTTGGAGATGGACTTAGGCTGACGTATGTGAATGCTGAATCAAGGTATAAGCGCGATTTAGAGTTTGTGGATTCCTTGAGGAGTTCTGTTTTGTTTAAATAGGATGCTTGATCTGGGTTGGGTAATCGTTCGACCTTTGATATGAAAAGTTCTGTGGTATGTTGTTCTGACACCCGATCAACATTTGATAGCCGATTCATTCTCGGCTCCAATAGCCGGTACCAGAAAGGTATCGCCTCTAGTTCAAAAAACGAAAATCTTCAAAGACAATAAAAGCCGATACGATATGTATCATCTATAGAGCAAAAACAAAAAATAAAAATAGTCATACATAAGAGCATTGTATTGAGGTACATTCGCGGAAAGAACAGGAGTCTTTGTTCATTGGATGACACTAGATACAATCTAATCAAAAATCTTGTTCACCACATCTTGGGTGGATGTGATGTCTACTATGGCCTCCGCTGCCATGACAAACTCTTCGAGTAGGTCCTCATGCTCCTCAGGGCCATCACCCATTGGGAAACCAGTCTCTATGGCGTGGAGCTCGTACCCAGTCTAGACTTGTGCCACGGTCAGCGCCACCACTGCACCATGACGAACGCCGTGGAGGGCAATCTCCCAAACACAGACCAGGACATCTTGGAGACGAGCGTCGATAGAGGAACCTCGAGCATTGACGGCATCCATGGCCACATTTGCCGCTAGATGGAGAGACTCCAACTACACCGTTAGGGCTGACAGTCACAGAAACAAAAGACTATCAAGATGAAGATAATAAAAATCAGAATGGGGCGTTCCTAGAGTTTATCTTACCCGCTACCATGGCATCAGACTCGGCCAGCCACGCTTGGATGGCGCTGGCCTCCTCCTCAGCCACATCAAGGGCGGCCTGAGAGACCCCAAGGCGAGTCTCTAGTTGGTCATTCTCCCAAGCCGCCTCAGAATAGCGATTCTGAGCCATCCTCCACTCATGAAGGTAGCACCGGGCGTCGTCGCCATTATAGGAGTCGGGAGAATCCGACGACCAGGCCGGCACAGAAGATGTGATGTTAGAAGGCCCGCTGGCCTTGGGAAGAGGACGGAGACTGTCATTCACAACAAACCTGTAGGTGAGTCAAAACTGTTCGTCATCATAAACAAGAAATGTCAATCTCACCTCATGCGTCGGAGACACTGGTTCATCGGCATATTCTCCTTCGGGATTTCCTCCGCTGCACGCTTGCCTCGGTTGTCTTCGCCGGTCATGAAGGATGATTGGATCTATGAAAGGGAGAAGAAAAACTGCTATAGGGTTTGGGCAGGCGGAGAAGAGCAAAGGAACAGTTGCGAGTGGAGAAGTATTCAAGGCCGAAACCATCGACTGGTATTTGAGGACCTGAAGCGAAGAGGAGGACGCCTCAGGACGTGTAAAAGGCAACCACAATTAATAGAAGGAGAAACGCCACTTCATCAATGTCAAAGAGAATACGGCGCTAGATGACTGAGGATAGGAGATCGAAGGGCTCTCTGAATAAAGGCCATATTTTTAGACCTAAGTGGGATTGAGATCGGGAGTCTAGAATCGGCTATTTTAAAAAATCAGCACTTTAGCCGAAACGGATGTGATCAATCGATTGTAGTGGTTCTTTAAGCCTCTTGCCTGTTCAAGTTCCCCTTGGCCAAAAGGTTTTCACGATCAAACAAACCCCTCTGAGCCTGTTTCACCTTCAGGACCTGATCTTCAAAAAAGTAAAAGGAAGACGAGACTCTGGGGAAGGCTGAGAATAGGTTGCCCTTGATGACCAAGAGCAAAGGAGCTGATGTGATCGCCTTATGAACTTGTGCATAGATGCAATGCAGTCTTTCCTTAGGAAGTTCAAATTGGATCAAGACGTGTTATGTTACAGAATGATTTATCAGCCGAAGTCTACCAGAATTTTGTGATGGATGACTTAAAAGACTTGAGTTGCCTTTGGCTGCAGGCTCTTGAAAAACATTGAAGCCAATAAACTGAGAGTTGCAAAATATTACAATAAAAAGGTCAAGATTAAGCAATTCTCTGAAGGAGACTTGGTTTAGAAAGTAAAACTGCCGATCGGGTCAAAAGGTGGTAAATCCGGCAAATAATCACCTAACTGGGAAGGACCTTATCGGATCAAATGATGCTCACCTGGTAATGTTTATATTTTTAGAAATGCTGAGAAAGGAAAAGGAAGTCGGTAGAGCAATCTGATAGGGAATATTTGGAGGAATATTGCCCTAACATTTGGATCAATACTTGGCAACCAATTTATTCGGTTGTCGGCTCTAATAGCCGATATCAGAAGGGTATCACTTCTGGTACGAAAATAAACCCAAAGGGGTAAAAGCCAGTACAATGTGTATCGCCCGTAGAAGCAAAGCAAACACAGATAGAGTGATGCGTATAATATAAAGTACGAGACAAAGGAAAGATCACTCAAGACGGGGAAACTATTTGCTAAATATCACCTATTACAAGTTATGGTCCGAAAAACACTTTGCCTACTACATCATCGGCCAGGGTGTTGAAGGCTATGGAGTTGGCGGCGCTAAGGAAATCCTCAACCAAGCGTTCATGATCCCTAGGGTGCACCATGTCTGGAAAACCATGACGAAGAAGCCGAAGATTGTAGCCAGAACGGGCTTGTGTAGCAGCCAACGCCGTGGCAGCACCATGATGAACACCATGAAGAGCGACCTCTCTGACGCGGTTCGGGATGTCATGCAAATGAACCACTAGAACGGCGCCCCTGGCATTGACGAATCCCGCCGCATAGTCTACAGCTGATCGGAGGCTTTCCAATTGAGTGGACAGATCTAAAGGGGTTCAAAAAGGAAATGATCAGAATTCTTAAGATGAAATTAAGAAGAAGTAAAAGTTATGATATCTCACCCGCTATTCTGGCCTCGGCTCTAGCCAACTTATCCTCCATAGAATCAGCCTCGGGAGGCGATCGACATCGAGCCATGGCCAGGGTTGATTCTGCAAGAGAGAAACATTCAGCGAGACCCTGGCCATGACGGTCAATGGCGGCGAGAAAGTCGTCATTGTTAATCCGTCTCCTCTGATAGCAGGGGAGCTGGTGATGAGTTGGTGCTGCAGGTAACCCCAAAGGCTGAGCAGAGTCGGCCCTCTGCTCTGGAACAGTAGGAGCATCCTGAGTTGTTCTCCGATCCATAGCTGTAACCTGTATATATAGCCCAGGAAGGCAAGAAGATAGATTTTGCCGGGGGTGTGAAATTGAAATTAGAGACGGAGACGGATCGACACTCTAGGAATTCAGGGGACAGATAACGGAGAGGTAACAGATTCGAACTTATCGCTTCCCCAAATTACGAAGTATCGTGGGATGGATATAAAGAATTTACATGGACCAGAGATCAACCAACCAAGGCTTCTTTGGATTGAAAGGAGTCTGGATCCCCACAAGGCTGAGGGTCATCGTAAACCAAGTCACATCGGTCCATCAATAAGATTATGCCAAAGAAAGGGAAAAGGCCGCCCAACAGATGCCCGACTGATTCCTTGGTGAACTGTGGGAAAGAAACCTATGGCTTTCATGGTGGGCATTTGGTGGAATGAACAAGGGAAAAGTGTCCACACATTTTAGCCCTTGCAAACACTAGAACAGGTCTACAAGCATGGTGAGAAGACAAAGGTGACATCACAAGACTTCTTCTAGCCGCAGTAGCTGATCCTCTTGCTCGACAATGCGCTAGAATGAGTGACACAATCACCCTATGCACAAGAATTCTTCTAACTGCTCAAGATCTTCATAGCAAGAGAATGGACCATGGAGGGTCCGGCGGAACTAGAGGCGCTTGAGAGGGTAGATGGAAGAAAAACATGGCTGAAGTGTTGAGTTACTCTCGCCAGTGTCGGATAGGCATTTTATAGCCGACCCGGGAAGATGAATCCTAGTGCCCGTGAAGCAGTGACGCTCTTGTAAAAAGTTTTGAGGCATAGGCTCATGAATGGACACAAGCGGCGACAAACAGTGGACCCCAGATCAAGGTTCTCTACCCGTGACTATGGACCAATCAGGGATGTAGACATGATAATTTTGGAATAAAATTACTTTTATTCCAAAATTGGAGGGCATATGTTTACACCAAAATTTAGAAAAAGGGTCTCAGGGGCTTGAGAGCTCCCAAAATCATGTCAGCAAGGGATCAATTGCGTGCAGATCGAAACCAGCTGATTTGGATGCAGCACTAGAATCGGCTTTCTTCAGATAGCGCCAACAGATAACGACAGAGGCTGGGATCGGCGCTGGGACGAGACATGCTGAACTCTACAAAAAGGAAAAGATTAGAGTCCAAGTTATCTTAAATTAGGAATGTTTTCATTTATGCCAAAGATTGTAACAAATCATGCTCGAGTAGGATTCATGTTTAGACTCTGGGTATAAATATCAAACCCCGACTATTATAAAGAACATCAATCAATCCAATATACAAGTTATTTACTTTTTCGGCTCTGGCCACCCCTTAGGAGTAGGAGTTCTTCAGCAAGTATGGCTACATCGATCCGGTCGACCTCCACTGCTTGTTGTAAGTACCGTCATGGCTTATACCTCTGTTCGTACGGCTGCATCGATCCGGTCGACCTCCACTACGACTCTAGTATAAGTTAGTTATCGATTCTTGTCTAGTTCAAGTATGGCTGCATCGATCCGGTCGACTCCCACTACATGAACTAGATCAAGGTCAAGTTATCGGCTCTACCTTAGAATGGCAGTCTTTGGTAGATTCATTAAGTTACCGATATTGCTTGTTGCTTTCATTGTTTATCTGAATTATAGCAATATCACTCTGCCCGATTGAGATTGATCTAGATCGGCCTTATATCTTTTCAGCCCATCCTTTGTTAATCTAAAACTGATCTAATCTATACATTAAACGATGAGTTATATTTTATCGGTTGTTTTACATCAATCTTGATCGTGCATAGCGTGTGGTTAAAGCATGTTGCGTCTTGAGTAGATTTATTGGCTAGCGAGAACCGTTCCATGGTCCGTTATCACGGTCTGTGTGATTCTACCTCACACCCCATTGTTAGCACCGTAGAGTGGGGATTGTTATGTGATAGATCTATTTCTGATAAGACATGACTTTAGCTGTGCGTTATGCCTAAATCGGTTGTTTTAGCCGATATCGAATGCTTTCACGAATAGTTCGCATCACGAGACCGTTGAAGTAAAGATAGGTTGAAAGATATGTTAGCCTTATGATCTTATGATTGTATTACGGCCTATATGATTCTGTCTCATGCCCCACTGATATTAATAATGAGTTAGGGTCGTCGAGTCTACCGTTATTTCTACGTCCTGCATGATTCTGCTTCATGCCCCACTGGTCATAGCGATAGATGAGATCTAACATATTCATTAGATTTATCTTTATTAAACAGTTAAATGGTGTTGAATTATTTCTTTATATAAAAAAAGGTTCGGTTACTTATAATCATTGGCTCAGCATAAACCGATCATTGTTGATATCTTATTGTCATTGATTAATATTTGTTTAAATCATGACATTGAATGATAACCGATTCTTCTTGTAGAACACAATGAGCTTTAACCGATTTATTCTCATGAATATGCTGGAATCGACTATTTAGTCAATCTCCTTTCATATCGGCTCTTATAGCCGCACATTCGGGACTGTCTGGCAACACCGGCAAGTTCCGCCCTTAATTACTGATGAACTTTCTCTCTTTGTCAATTACAGGGTCAAATTGACTAGCACGTCTCGGAGGAGAGTGCGTAGGATCGACCACCTCTGTGCTGAAGCTAGGCGGATCTACAGCTCCATCGAGCAGACCCTTCTGGCTTGCTGCATGTGTCCTCGGCACGGGACGAAAATTCTGTGTCAACACACGTATATCATCGTTCCGAACTCGGTCCATTCTTGTATGACCGCAAATCCATCGCAACATACGTATTTTCGCAACACTTAGTTGTTGAACATGTCGAATCTTTGTAGGCCAACATTCTGCTTTATACAACGTAGCCGATCTAATCGCCGTTTTATAGAACTTGCCTTTTAGCTTTTGTGGTACCCTCTTGTCACATAGAATGCTAGAAGTTTGTCGCTACTTGATCCACCCTGCTTTGACTCTATGGCTAACATCCGCATCAATATCTCTATCCCTATGTAGCATCGATCCCAAATACCAAAAGATATCCTTCTTATGCACTACTTGACCTTCCAAACTCACATCTCCCTCCTATACAACTCCACCAAAGTCGCATCTCATGTATTCGGTTTTAGTTTTTTTCAATCTAAAACCTTTAGACTCAACAGTCTGCCGCCATAACTCTAGTTTTCTATTTACTCATGCCTGGCTTTCGTCCACTAACACTATTTTCACTATAATATTTCTTATGATCTTTGAATAATCAAGCTTCAATTTCTAGTAATTATTTTCACTATAATATTTCCTGTCAGACCAAAAGTAGTCCATCTGTATATGGACGACCACAAGCAATAACATTTTTTTCTTCGGTGTACGCTTGCTGTGGCTTGAATGCTTTTTTAGCTGCCTGTGTACGCTGGCCAACGTCATGGCCGAGAACAACTTTGCTGTGTACGTGGCAGTATGCCTGGCATTAATGGACTAGACTAGACACATCTACGTACTTGTTTTTTTTTTTTTGTAATTTTTGTTGGTCAAATCAAATTAAAGTCGTGACAAAATGCGGCCTAAAAATTGATATTTTGTTTTTGATGGAGCCAAAATATGGCTAGTGCCAAAATCTGGAGTAGTAAAAAAATTTAGATGATAATAACCAAGCTAATTATAGCAATATTTTAGCATGACATGTAGGGTCCATGTGTCATAGTTTTTTTCTCCAAGTAAATATGGTCACGTGGGATCTTGTTTTGTAGCTACCACACCCGGGGTGGGCTGTTACCCACCGTTGTAGAAAATTCACTCTCTCTCCCTATATATATATATATATATATATATATATATATATATATATATATATATATATATATATATATATATACACGCGCGCGCGGTTATTAACTCTCATCGAGAAATAATGTTGCTAACAAAGATCTAGAAAACAATAAATATTTAAGGTTATGTAGAAATAATGTATAAATAAAAATAAAATCCACCATTATTATTCCTAATTAAAAAACCAAATATTTGAATATTTCTATGCTTATTACTAAAGCATGAAGCGATCTACATTATTAGCAATCAAAGATTAGAAGAAGAAATTGCTAACCTTTTAAAGATTGAAGAGGAAGCCGGCGGCCGAGAGCAAGAACTTGCTCTCCCAACCAAGAACACGGATGAACAATAAGTAAAGACCAAGATTTAACCGGTGTGTCTCGGGCTGAGAGGACAGTGGAAGCAGGTATATATAGATGGGGACCTTTAGTTTCGGTTGGTGGAGCCTACCGGAACTAAATGATCAACCTATAGTTCTGGTTGGAGCCAAAACCCGGGATAAAAGGATAGTGGGACCTTTGGTACCAGTTGGTGTTTCGAACCGGGATTGAAAGGCAACCTTTAGTCCCGGTTTGAACCACAGACGGAGACTAAAGGTCCCTGCTGTAAAAGTCTACTGCACTATCCGTTGGGCAGGAGATTCTAGTCCCAGTTAATGGTTCCAACCAAGACTAAATCTTTTATTACTCCCAGACCAAATTTCAGCCGGGACTAAAGCCAGAAATCAAAAGTCTGTTCTCTGCGCTAGCGTAACAAGTTACCAACCACGACCATTACTGTGTGTGAGTTCGACACGCTCATGGTAATGTTAGCCAAGGCACGCGTGAACAGGCAACAGGATCAGGCGAGGCCTATGACGCTGCTGCACGCGTTGCGCAGACCAAAGGTCACTGGTTATTAGTAACTTCAAAAAACATTTGGCAAGTAGTTAGCACTGTAGCATTAGCCACGGGCAATGACAGTGAAACTGTAAAGAGTAGCAAGAAAGAAGGTGTAGCCCAACACGAGAAAGCGACTTTTTTGTGAGGACGATTGCGGCCGTCTGGTATGTGTGTAACAAGGAAAGTTATACTAACAGATATATTACGTCCCCAAATTATATATACTAAAAAACTGAATAAGGGATCTAGATTCTTCCATCCTCGTACCAACCTTTTAGATTAACCCTAAAACATTGAAAATGTCGTAAGATCCAACGTTCTGAGAGCGAATGCCAACGCATCTTAAGAAATAAAAAAGGATCGATGGTTCAATCATCATGTATAACACAAGTCGCAGATTCAGCATCTCAAACCCTTTGATTTATCAAGTTGGACATGTGGATATTTCTCTACAAGGCCATCCATGATGAGGCCTATGACCTAGAGTTACTATCCCGCACGAAAAACCCAAAAGCACTTTTCCTCTACCAAATACTCCCTCCATCACAAAATAAGTTTTTAGTTTTGTCCTAAGTCAAATTATTTCAAATTTGACTAAATTTATATAAAAAAAAGTACTAATGTTTTTTATTCCAAATAAGTACTATTAAATTCATCATGAAATATATTTTCATATTCTATCTATTTGGTGCCATAAATATTGATGTTCTTTCTTATAAAATTGGTTAAACTTGAAATGGTTTGACTTAGGACAAATATAAAATATCACTTATTTTGGGACGGAGCGAGTAGTAACCACGCTTGCTCTTTTGTTTCTAGGATGTGCATAATTGTCTATTATTATCACTTATTGCAAAAAAAAAATTGTTTAACTTATTTAGGTTGTATAAAAAGATGAATGTGTTTATCTTCTAAGCTTCTTTTTTAAGGGGCCATGCATAGGCGGCCTTATAGGTTTGGCGATGGCGACATACACACACGTGACGTGCATGTTAGTAACAATGGTAAGCCAGGGAGGAAATCCGAAAAGAAGCCATATTTTGTATGGTTCTCTGCAACATTGCAACATTCAGAATGTAGTCAGCAGGTGAAGGGGTCTTAACATGTATTTGAATGTGCTCGAAAGATATTTGCCCGGCCGAGGAGAAGCGGCGGGCAAGAACCTGGTTTTGGTTTTGGGCGAAACGAAACCCATGTGTTGCCTCTCTGCTATCCACTCGTGCATGTATCACGGGATTCCATCACCTACTTTACTACTTCCAGTACGAGTACTTGTCATCACCGTCCAGAGTACACAGAAACTGAAAACAAATGCGTGCAAGAAACAAGGCCAGTAGTTTAGTGCTATGAGATGTCACTAAACTGGATTACTGCCCATGCCTAATCGTGTGCGCAGTGCTCAAACCCAGAGAAAGAAGACCATGCTCTAAAGTTGGCCGACATCCGTGTGCCACTGATGGATGGACTACTGAATGGTCAAAACAATCTCACCAACCGGCCAGTACGACGTAGAGACAGTTTGACCGCAGTAGTACAGAGAACGCAGGCAATATATTACGGCCTTATTTAGTTTCTCCTCCAAAGGTTTACTCAGTATCCCATCGAATATTTAGATACATGTATAAAGTATTAAGTATACACTAAACAAATAACTAATTGTATAGATTATAACTACTTTGCAAGATGAATCTTTTAAACCTAATTAGACCATGAGTTGACAATAAAGTGCTACAGTAACACATATGCTAATAACAGATTAATTAGGCTTAATAAATTTGCCTTGTGGTTTACTGACGGATTCTATAATTTATTTTTTTATTAGTATCTAAACACCCTATATGACACGTCCCTGTGACACCCGATACGATAACTCGAGACTTTACGTCCTGTAACTAAACGAGGTCCCAGTATATACGGAACTGGAAGTGAGCAGTTTTTGGTGGCGTTCCCAGTTTTCGGATGGGCAGGGCAGCTGTGGAGACCACCGACGCCGTGGCGTCTTGGTCTGTGGGCTACTTTGCCTTTCTGCTGCGAGCTTTTGCGCCCCCACTCACTCGAGTAGTGCGTGTACGGCATCGATAGCTTATCCTCCGCTGTCTCCTCCAATTTTCAGATCCAATCCAATCCGGCTGTACTAGTGTCTATATCTAAGTCTTCATCCAAACTAAGCTACTTTTATTGACAACAGAGCTAAACCTAAACTCCTTCCAATTTTGTTTCGCTGCATATCAGTTTGCTATGCATGGCATACCACAGGATTACCACCTTTTGCCATTCTACTGGATAGGCTGGCTACTGGGCTAGCGATAATGCAAAAGGACAATCTCACAAAACTACTAGCTGAGTCGCTGAGGCTCCATGAGGCTTCAAGTTCCTTCGCACATGAATTATTAATTAATTGTTACAGTATTAGTAAACCCGTGTAAGTTTGACACGGTGCATGGATTCCGGACACGCGTCAACAACTAATTAACAAGCCACGGTCACTGCTCCAAGCACGTGCCGTATACGCAGATCAGTGACCCGTTTCGGCTTTCCAGTCCTAGGACTGGAAAAGGTAAATAGTAAAAAATTTAGAAAATATATGTACGTATTGTTACACTCTTTTATGTAGAGGTTTTGTCAAGGCTCTCCGGTCAGAGATGGTAAAAATAGTACACCATCTTTTTCTTTCTGCAACGGCAATGTATATGGCTATGGCCACTACTCATATGAAGATGATTTTTTATCAGAAAAATAGCACATAAAGTTGGTTAATTAGGAACAGAAATTAAATTTGCATTCATTCTGAATTGCCCACCAAAAGTACAAAGTAATTACAACGATATATAGTACTACTGGAGTAATATTACTAGTACATCGATGATGATTAGTGCGCGACTAGAGCGTCAGCCTAGCTAGCAGTTTATTATTCAGTCATCGACGGCATCTTCTTTTTTTGGTGAAACATCGACGGCATCTGGTGCATATACTGACGAAGAGGTAGACGGATGTCTCATGGCCTGAAGAAAGCCGGGTGCAGGCGACCGGTGCCCTGGAAGGAGGTGTTCCTGAGGTGCTCAGGAGCCTCCTCAAACGAGTGCCGTCTCGCTAATGACAATATCTTCTTGTCGGCGGCGATGAAATAGGCCATCCCGGCAACTGTGGAGATGATGAGAGCCTGGCCGGTGGGGTTGATGTTGGCCTTCGCCCATGGCAGCATCCGAACGCTCGCCAGCTGAAACAACAGAGGTTACGAACATGGTGAGGTACATAGGTACAGGCTTATACTGTAACGATTGCATAGGATGGAATTAAACTCACGGTGGGAATCGCGGAGGCGATAGTTGCCACAGCTGCCGCCTTGGCTCCGGCAAGGGTCGCCTCTGCAGACGACATGTGGATACAAAAGCATCAGTTAGATCAGTGTACTACACTACTACTACTGCATATACATAGCGCTTCGAGGCAAGCTTGTTTGAGGCCATCTAATGCAGTATGTACACCAGTACACCTACGTACCTCGCGAGCAGCGCTTGGCGAGGGCAAGCTTCTGGTCAAGGGATGCACGGCTCACCGTCGACATCTGTCTTTGCAGTAGCAAAGGAAAGCTAGTGAAATGGCGAAGGAGCTAGCTCTGTTAGCAGTGAGCCAGTGAAGCAGTGAGTGGCACTGAGAGTACAAGGAGCGAGTGAGGACGAGGACGATGGATGTGTTGCCAGATGCAGGGGAGGCCGGGGATTTATAGGCGGCATGCCGGCATATGAGGACCCCAAACTATCGGCGAGAAGCGGCGGGCGGGCGCGGACGTGGTTTTGGAGCAGCGGCGGAGCCCATTTGTTGTGTGCGCGCTGGGTGGTGAAGTGCAGTGGATTGCAGTTTTCAGGATAGATGCTGTTGCCGTTTAGCTCCTCCTCCTCGTCGCTCTCGATACCAGGGGACCACGCTCTGCTCTGCTATCCTCTCTGCTCGTAGCCTGCAGACAGACGTAGCATTACAGCATTTGCATGGGACTAACTTCACTGTTCACTGGTTCTTGTGCTTGCCACGTCACCAGCCAGTGCTAGATCAGGGGGGGTTAGCTTTTCAGCCTAACCACGTGCAGGTCAAGGTTACAGAACCCCAACCCTTGTGATGAATGATGTGGGTTACTACTAGCTAGCTTCGGCATTATCTGTGTGCTGCTGAAAAAAAGGTTGAAACGAAAAGAGTTACCAACCACAACCACTACTGTGAGTTTGACACGCTAATGGGAGCTAGGTAGCGATGGCACGCGTGAACCACACGCTCAGGCCTTTGACACTGCTGCATACGCTGACCCAAAAGTCATCGGTTATTAGTAAGTTCAAACATTTGGCGAGGTGGTGGCCGTAATTTTAACTAACAGTGTTGTAAAAAAAAAAAACTACGGTGACAAAGAGAGAAGCAAGCCTGTGTAACGACTGACAACAAAGTGACTTTTTCTGAGGACGATGGCGGTCTGGTGTGTTTCCGTGTGGCCCGGCGGTGCCTGACTGCCTGTGCCCTCAGTTTTTGGGGTGGCGCTCCCAGTTTTCGGCAGGCAGCAGCACAAAACCGCAGACACGGCAGACGTGACGCCGGTGGTAGGCGGGACAACATCAGCCTAAGATCGAGTTGTTGTTGCATAGAAGAGCATGCAATGGCCATTCAAAGGTAGAAGAAAAGACGTGAACAAATGGATGGGCATCGGCCGTCTAAGCTTCACCGCTTGATAGTCATGCCTTTTCGAGCGCATGAGGCACGTCCCTTGTTTGAACACCTTATTTTGTATTCTTCTCTATAAGTTGGGAGATCCAAAATATGATATTTGGTAAATGAATGACATGCTTGTATGTATTTTATGTGCTCAAAATATATTCTTTGACAATTGCATTAGGCGAAGAGCTCGTGTCTACTCCCTCCGTCTCTTAACGTGTGTCGTCCTGGGATTAAAATGTTGTCCCTTAATGTCAGTCGTCTGCCTATTGACGCGAGTTCCCAAGTATAGGTTCAGATTCCCACGACGTCACGCGCTGGTCACCCCCTCACACCACCACGCACAAGCCCATGCAGATGTTCACAAAAAAGTGAAGCATTATTGACCTCTCCATTCTATAGTAATCTGCAACTAGGAAAGGCTACTTTATAGGCTTCCTTGTTTCCTAAGCTAAATTCTACAGCGACACACATTTATTTTAGAAACTCTACTAAAAATTGTTTTTTTAATTTCCCAAACACCTTTTTGTTTAAAAAAAAGAGAAATATTTTCTTAATATATATTGGGAAACATTTTGTCATCAGTGAGCGGGAGGTTTTAGAGTTATATGCCGAGTGAGAGAGAAAGAGAGAGAGGAATAACGAAACAGATATATGGGTGGGTGGGCCCATTACCACAATTAATCAAACAAGTTAATTGTCGAGGTCCTTGAGGAACACAAAAAGCAGCGCTTTACTCTGCTTATATAATGGATCGGAGTATAAGCTATAGTTACAACTTTTTGAGGCTGTGAACGCATCGTTTGAGTTCTAGTTGCTGTTGACTACTCGTAGCAGTAGTTTATTCGACGAGGCATCAACTTCACTTTTAGGAGAGTATTATTCACTTTAAGGCGTTGTGTCCACAGTGGCTGTATGAATGTAGTAAGTATACTTTCCACGCGAGCATCGCTTGGCGAGGGCAAGCTTCTGGTCAAGTGATGCACCGCTCACCGTCGACATGCTGGTTTTCTTCTTGTGTTCGCAATGCGACTATATGCGATTGCAGTTGCAGACTGCAGTGTTAGAAGTTGGCTAATGATGATTGAATGAAGCGGCAGTGGGTTGCGACTTCCAGGGCTCAAGGAGGCTGGCCTGTTCGCTTGAACTTATTAGCCTGGCTTATCAGTTATGAAACAGTGTTTTTCTCTCATAACAAATCAGATTCAGTCAGCTTATCATCCACTGAAACCATGAAGTTAGCAACTGTAAGGATGAGCGGACTGTGGACGCCGGCCAGGGAGAAGCGGCGGGAAGAACCTGGTTTTGGTTTTGGGCGAAACCCATGTGTCGGGTTGTGCCGCTCAGCCCAGGCCCTTGATTATCTGGATGGTGGTGCATGCGTGTATCTTGGGATTCCATGTACTTTACTGCTTCCAGTACGAGTACTCGTCACCGTCTAGAGTACAAAGAAACTGAAAAGAAATGCGTGCAAGAAACAATGCCAGTAATTTAATCTGAGATGTCACCAAACTGGATTACCGTGCCTGTTAGATGCCCAACTCCCGATGCCTAATCCTAATCAAAATAATGTGCGCAGTGCTCAAACCCAGAAAAAGAAAGAAAACCTGCTCTAGGTTCGGGCATCCGTGTGCGGTGCGCTAGCTAGTGCCACCTGCCACGGATGGATGTGGAGTGAAGGGTCAAAAGAGTCTCACCAACTAGTTTGGCACTGCTGCGTGCATGCATCACTACCGCAGGCCAACCAAGCTAGGCATGACTGTAGTTCTCTAAAAAAAAGGTAGGCATGACTGTAATAACTTGCCGTAACTAGGCTGTGAAACCGTAAACTCGTGCAGAGACAGAGGGGGCATGCCGCATGCATGCAGATGCAGCACGTAAAAGATTGCAGTTTTTGGGTTGGAAATCAGGGTGGCGCTCCCAGTTTTTGGCTGGCAGGCAGGAGAGGCCACCCACGCGTGGCGTCTGAGAGCAGGCCCAACCGAGGCATACACCCTTGACAGCCCTAGAAAAAAAACTGCATGCTACGTAGGTACAGCCAACTGAGGCCACTCTTCTTCTCAACGCAAGCAGCACCAAAATTTTAATAGGCCCTACAGTGTTCAAAGCACCGGTGGGCAGCGAAGCATTTGCTGGGGCGTTCTTTTCAGGGTTAACTGGATTCATGTCATTACAAATTCTGCGTTTCTGAGAAATATCATTACTATTCATCTATTTAGAAACATACCATTATAATTCGTGGTCTACTTGAACCGTGCCATTTTATATGCACAGGACGATGTTGGGTCCACCTACAGGTCACCGTATTTTAGTATCGTCCAAAGTAACACTTTCTTCACCCTCTCTTCTCTGCTGACAGTGGGCCCAAACCGTCAGATCCATCTTCTTCCTCTCTGTTCTCTCCCGTGCACACTGCCCCTCCCGCGGTGTCCACCCGCGCTCGCCCCTCCCGCGGTGTCCACCCGCAGTCTCACCGCCAACCGCGCTCGTCTCTCTCGCCGGCGGCCCACCACCATGGGGACAAGCAGGGCACCACTGCCGAGCAGGGCCTCGTTCGCGCACCTCGCTGGCCACACTGTCGTGTACAGCGTACTCGTCAGCGCATCTCGTCGTCTCCTTTATACTGAGTCGAGATCCTACAAGAAGCTAGCCAAAACAGAATTCGATCCATCCGGGCACTATAATATATCTCTACTAATGCCTAGAAGACAAGCAACGAGCACCGAGCAAAAAAGCTGCCACTCAGTGGCGGCGACCACGTCCAGCAATACCATCGCATTGAACTTGAACGCATCCACGAGCGCCTCCACGACCTCAAGCAAGGGCACGAAAACCTCGCCCCGAGTGGTGGCGAGCTTCTTTCGCAGCGGGTAGCACATCCCCCTCGCGGCGGGCTCGAGGAAGCACAGCACGCCGTCCAGGGCGGCGGCAGGCGCGGGCGAGTGGAGAGGTGAGGAAGAGGGCAGCGTGAGCGGCGGACGCGCCTGCATCCACGCAGCAGAGGAAGCGCGCCAGGACCTTAGAGTCACGGAGGCACGTGAACGCGCCTGGGCGGTGGAGGTGGTGCGGGCTGGCGCTGCCCGCGAACTGCTGGTGTGGGGCCACGGGGCCAACGAGCACCTGCACGACAGCAGGGCCAGCGAGCCCGCGGACACCAACCCGGCAGTGGGGCTGGCAAGCGGCACAGACGAATGTGGGTGCAGGAGCGGGAGGAGATGGGTTCCGCCATGGCCATGCCATGGGAGAAAGAGGAAGAAGATGGATCTGACGGGTGGGGCCCACTGTCAGCAGAGAAGAGAGGAAGAAGAAAGGGTTACTTTGGGCAATACTAGAATATGGTGACCTGGAGGTGGACTCAACTTCATCCCGAGTGTATAAAATGGCATGGTTCAAGTAGACAACAAATTATAATGATATCTTTTTAAATAGATGAATAGTAATGATATTTTTCAAAAACCCAGAAGTTATAATGACATGAATCCAATTAACCCCTCTTTTTATGCCACAACGCATTGCCCGTTGGTGGCTCTGCCATTTGTCAGGTGAAGCCGTTGGTGCTTCTACAAGACGCGCTGACAGCCTGCGGAGCTTGTACTTGTGCTTTTTTTGTTCCACGTGGCATAGCCTACCTGGCCTGACAAGACCACAATCCAGCATGGCGCGTTGTGTCCGGAGGACGTTCTTAATAGCAACTTTCAAATAGATAGCTATATTGGATTTAGAAATAAAAAAAAAGAACACGATAGTAGAGAGTTATTTGAGCTGTGAGAGAGTTGTTTCTAGGAGATCGTGCTAAACTACTATTTGAGAGTCTATAGTTATTTGATATCTCTCTCTGATAGCCAATAGAATTATTTCTACACTAGCTATTTTGAAACCATTGGAGACACTCTGAGCGTCTCGGTCTGTGGACTGGGCTGCCTGGTGCCTGTTGCTTGCGTTGCGTGCTTTAGCGGCCCCACTCAACGCTCAAGTAGTACGGCACGGATAGCTTAGAGCAAGGCTAATAATATAGCCAGTTGCTAATTGTATGGATCCTTACAACTTACCTATCAGCCCACTCATATAATAGTTACATCTTCACAATCAATACGTGGTCCACTTATCTCTCTCACATAGTTTATTGGTTCTTGTGTCCAAGCCGGCTGTAAGCTTATAGTCCGCTTCTCCTCTCTCTCCTTCCCTCTCTCCTCCACCTTAATATTTAGTCTGCTTACAGCTGAAAAGCTCTAGTTTGGTTTTGATGAATTGATGGAATCCTAAGTGCTAACCTAGTTTATCAAAGTGATTATGAAATAGGTAGCACTACTCCAAGTGGTGAAGCAAATGAAGATCATGACGGCGTCAAAAAAAATAAACATCATGACATGATGATGGTAATTCCATGATGATGATCAAGTGCTTGGACTTGGAAAAGAAGAAGGAAATGCAAAAGGCTCAAGGCAAAGGTATAAATGGTAGGACCCTTTTAGGTTTAGTGATCGAGATACTTAGCGAGTGTGATCAAATTTAGGTTCGATAGCCGTACTATTAAGAGGGGTGAAACTCGTATCGAAATGCGGTTATCAAAGTGTCACTAGATGCTCTAACTCATTGCATATGCATTTAGGATATAGTGGAGTGCTAACACCCTTGAAAATATTTATGAAAAATATGCTAACACACATGCATAAATGTGATACACATTGTGTTTAGCACTTATGAGCAAGGGTAAGAAACTTCACCGGCGGAGTGTCTACCCGTAGAGTGCGGACATTCCGACGGTGCCACCGGCGCATTGTACATAAAAGGCAGGGTTTCACATAGTGCACCGAACGCTGGCCTCAACTAGACCGGTGCGTCCGGTCAGTGGAAGCAGTGAAGACGCTGACGTCGGTCTTCGACCGGATGCTGGGTCACTTCGTGACTGGACGCTGGCGGGGTGCGTCCGGTCCTGCTAACGTGGCAGCGCACAGAGGAGACAATGAGTGACCGGACGCTGGGTGAGTCCGGTCGGGCATGACCGGACGCTTTCGGTCGTGAGTGGAGGCTTACTGGAAGTGACCGGACGCTGGGATCCTATGTCCGGTCATAAGTGATCGGGCGCTTAGTATTTGAAGAGAGGGATGACGTGGCAGTCATCCGTTGACCGGACGCTGGTAGGGTGCGTCCGGTCGATCTGACAGGAGCGTCCGGTTACCCCGAGCAGTGCCTAGTGAAGGGGTACAACGGCTCTATTTCATGGGGGCTTTTATTTAAGCCCCATGGCCAGCTCTAGCTCACTCTCTTCGCCATTTGTATTGACATAGCAACCTTGTGAGCTTATCCAAAGCTCTCCCACTCATCTCCATCATTGATTCAACATCTTTGTGAGATTAGAAGTGAATCCAAGTGCATTGCTTGACTATTTGCATCTAGATGCACTTGGTGTTCGTGTTTCGCTGTGGGATTCACTTGTTACTCTTGGTGGTTGCCGTCACCTAGACGGCTTGGAGCAGCGAGGATCGTTGAGCGGAGGTTGGTGATTGTCTCCGGCTCCGATCGTGGTGATTGTGAGGGATTCTTGACCTTTCCCTAGCGTAGAGCCAAAAGGTACTCTAGTGAAATTGCTCGTGGCTTGTGTGATCCTCATCTTGTGTTGGTTGTGCGGCACCCTATTGAGGGTTTGGAGTGTGATGCCAATTAGCGTGTGAACCTCCAAGTAAGTGAATCGCCACAACGAGGAGTAGTTTACCGACAAGCAAGTGAATCTCGGTAAAAAATCATTGTGTTCATCATTTGATTCTGAGGTGATTGGTATTCATGGGTACTCATTGTTGTGATTGATTGGTTCATTCCTCGACTCGACGGTATAACCATCTTGCTCTCTCTCTTTATATTACCGCAAACTAGTTGTCAAGCTCTTTAGTGTAGCTAGTCGTGAGAGCTTTTTAGTTTGGTTAGTATGGCTCGTTAGTTAGCTTTTGAGAGCACCCTAACTTAGTGTAGTGACATAGCTATTGTGTGGATAGAGATTATAGAAACTAGAATTGTGGTAGCTGGCTTGCTTTTTTAGTAGGCTAGCGCAACACTCAATTCACCTCATATTTCTCTAACCAGTTTGTGAAGTGTTGTTGTAGAAAATTTTAATAAGCTATTTACCCCCCTCTAGCCATTAGGACCTTAGAATAGCCTCTTATTATACTTGTTCTTATCCTCTGCTTTCTCTCCTATGATTTTTAGATCCAATCACTATTGTGGTGTGCTCCTTGCGTACCTGTTTTGGGATGAGAGAACTTGCCGCACCGCAGCCACAGTTTTGGCCTTTTTTTTGGGGGGGGGGGGACGCAGCAACCGAGCGGATCAGCCCGTTTCAAGTGGTGAGAGTTGCTGGCCAAACTGCTATTTAGGCCTGTTTGGATTGAAGTTGCTAAAATTTAGCCAGCTAAATCAGTTTCTAAACTTTAGCCACCCCTGTTTTGTTTGGTGAACTAAAAGAGGCCTTTTAGTCCCTTTTAGTCATGGTGTTTGGATACAAAGTGACTAAAAGGCACTACTACATAAATCTTAATGGTGACATGCAAAAACGATTTTCTGAGGCCGGCATCTCAACCGCCTCTAATTAAAGGTCACGGTTAATCATGATTTACACAGGCGGTTGAATATGCCCACCTCGGTTAATCCAAATAAAACAACAAAAAAGCCAAGACCCACCTAGATCTGGGCCGCTAGCATCCACACCATGCCATCGCGCCGTCGGTCTGCTCCTCCCCGCCGTGCCGTACTTTGGTGGTCGCGCCGAGCTCCTCCACGGCGAGCTCCTGCGCGCCGCCGCCGCTGCTCCTGCTGGACGTGCCGCCTTGACATGAAGAGAGGGTGAGCGAGATGGAGAGGAGAGAAAATGAGAGAGGGAGCCGCCGGATCTGCCTGCTCACATGCTCCTAGCCCCGCGCTTCCAAGGGAGAGGGAGGGACCGAGGGAGCCATACCTAAGGTGGATCTGAGCGGAGGAGGTGTGGCGAGCCCGACGTCGAGGAGGAGCCCGCCAGCCGCCGATGAAGAGGGAGGAAGCAAAGTCGTTGGATTTGAGCAGAGAGAGGGAGGGAGGGAGGCCACCAGATCTGAGCAGAGGGATGGAGTGAGGCCATCGGATTTGAGCAGAGAGAGGGAGGGAGAGAGATCTGCACGGGAGAGGGAGGGAGGGCGCTGCTCGGCTTAGAGAGAGGAGTCGCCGCTCGTCTGCACGGGTGAGGGATCCGCTTAGGAGGAAGCCGTCGATACTCTAAATTCATGTATATATACGAAGAGCTATCGGGCCTCGCCTGGGCCAGCTGGGCCTCGGCCTTTTTAGGAGGTGGGCATTATAGTGTGCCCACCTCCGAAAATGGATTTACGGATGACCGCCTCCGAAAATAGTCTATTTTTGGAGGCGGTTGTCTTAAGACGCCCGTCTCCGTAAATGCATTTTTGGAGACGGGCAAAAGTGACCGCTTCCGTAAATAAAAACGCCCGCCTCCGTTAATCGCTCAGCATTTTCTGAGTTGGTTGAATTTTGTGATCGTCTCCATTAATTAAAGTGCAACGCCATGCAAAATCAATCATGTAGTAGTGAGGTGAGGTAGCATGGGCTTTAGTCCCATTTAGCAACCCCTTGGTGACTAATTGGCTAAATGCCCATTTTATCCCATTTTAATCATAGTATTTGAGTAAAAAGTGACTAAATGAGACTAAAATTAGCCGGCTAAAGTTTAGCAGGCTGACTTAAACCAAACACCCTTTTAATAGGAGCTGTAAGCGTGTGGATGATACGTTGCTGCACTCGGAGCAGGAGAGGCAGCAGCTTTGTCGTCGTCTCACAATCACAAAACTGTGGTTAGAGAGACACAGGATTTTGTGATATATTCCTGGTTGGACCGATTATCCTGAGTGAGGGAGTTAGGTGGGAGTATCAGCAGCACCAAAGTAATCTATCGATCTAGTCTTCTAGTCTTGGAGTAAAAGGTTGGAAAGCGTCCCAGAAAAGTGTAGTGGACTAACGCGCGTACGTACGTATGGTGCATCAGCACAATATACATGCATCTGTTTATTCATCAGCGACGACGAACTTCTTGAGATACCGTAACCACAAAGTTAATATGGCTTAGTTAGGGCAATACAATCAACGTTTCAAGGTCGATCTTGCTAGTAGTCAAGTCAAATTTCAAGACGAATTTGCTAGTATAGTAAATCAATGGATCTGCAGTGTTGCATTGTTTGCATAGATTCGGCGTCGACCTGCCTGCGTTAGCAGAGACGCAGAGTTTACGTACAAGGGGTTTCTCGGTGGAAGTGGAACTTCAGCCAGCAGCGACGTCACTCACTGATCGACCTTTTCCCGTTCTTTGCAGGCGTGGAGCCCACAGGATATGAGGCCGTGTTTGTGTGGGACCGATGAGTCTGCGACGGGCGCCACGTCTGCGGTTTTGTGCTGCGCTGCCTGCCGAAAACTGGGAGCGCCACCCCAGAAAACTGAGGGCACAGCCACCGGCGCACCGCCGGGCACCGAAACCACACACACCAGACCGCCATCGTCCTCAGAAAAAAAGTCACTCGATCTGTCTTGTTCGGACTTGGGACTTGGGATATCTCTTTACACTTTGACAGTCACGGATCGGATTCACCCTAGTTACGGCATTGTTAGTAAAAACTTAAAACTACGTGCACGGTTGCCAAATGTTCGGACTAACCACTGAATTTTGGTCTGCGCATGCATGCAGCAGTGTCCAAGGCCTATGTCACGCGTGCCGTGGCTCCCATTAGCGTGTCAAACTCATCACAGGAGCGGAGTGGTGGTGGTTGGCAACTTGTTACTACTCTTTTCTTTTCAACCTTTTTCGAGTAGCACACAGATCCTGAAGCTAGCCTGTTCGCTTGAACTTATCAGATAGAATCTACAGTATTTTTCTCTCACAATAAAATAGCTTCAGCCGGCTTATCAGCCGGCTTTAATACCAGCCGAACAGACCTTTCGCTCACCTGCACGTGGTTACGCTTAATTAAACGGTAACCCCTGGTGGCCTGATCTAGCTAGCTAGTTTAACGAGGATCGATCATCGACCTCCAAGGCCGGTGAAGTTAGTCCCATGCACATGGTGTCAAGCGACGTCTGTCTGCACTCTGCAGGCCAGGACTCAGGAGTGGATAGGGAAGCGTGGTCCCCTGGTGCTGGTACCAAGAACGAGGAGGTGGACGGCAACGGCATCTATCCTGAAAACTGCATGCAATCCGCTGCACTGCACCGGCCAGTCGGCCATACCATGGACACACGTGAGCTCCAAAACCATGTCCGCCCGCCCGCCGATCGTTTGGGTCCCTGATGCCGCCTATAAATCCCCGGCCTCCCCTGCGTCTGGCAACACACATCCATCGTCCTCGTCCTCAGTCCTAACTCACTCCTTGTGCTTTCAGTTTCAGTGCGTGCCACTCGATCACTGCGTGCTAGCTTCTAGAGCTGCTGCTTCTTTTTACTAGCCTTCCTTTGCTACTGCAAGTCCAAGTCTGCAACTGCATAGACCCGAGAGATGTCGACGGTGAGCCGTGCATCCCTTGACCAGAAGCTTGCCCTCGCCAAGCGATGCTCGCGAGGTACGTAGGTGTACTGGTGTACATACTGCATTAGATGGCCTCAAACAAGCTTGCCTCGAAGCGCTATGTATATGTAGTAGTAGTAGCGTAGTACACTGATCTAACTGATGCTTTTGTATCCACATGTCGTCTGCAGAGGCGACCCTTGCCGGAACCAAGGCGGCAGCTGTGGCAACTATCGCCTCCGCGATTCCCACCGTGAGTTTCATTCCATCCTATGCAATCGTTACAGTATAAGCCTGTACCTATGTACCTCACCATGTTCGTAACCTCTGTTGTTTCAGCTGGCGAGCGTTCGGATGCTGCCATGGGCGAAGGCCAACATCAACCCCACCGGCCAGGCTCTCATCATCTCTACAGTTGCCGGGATGGCCTATTTCATCGCCGCTGACAAGAAGATATTGTCATTAGCGAGGCGGCACTCGTTTGAGGAGGCTCCTGAGCACCTCAGGAACACCTCCTTCCAGGGCACCGGTCACCTGCACCCGGCTTTCTTCAGGCCATGAGACATCCGTCTACCTTTTCGTCAGTACAAGCACCAGAGATGCTATCGATGTCTGAATAAACTGCTAGGCTGTTGCTGATACTCTAGTAGCGCACTAATCATCGATGTACTGGTAATAGCACTCCAGTTGTATATACTAGTATATAGCGCTGTAATTAATTTGTGGTGCTCAGTTTCAGAATGAATGCAAATTTAATTTCCCTCCCAATAACTTTATTATGTGCTATTTTCTTGTGAAAAACATCATCTTTACCGATAGTAGCCATATATATTGCCTTTGCAGAAAAAATGATGATATACTATCTTACTGTTACTAACGAGACGCGGTAAAATGGTTTGTACAAAATCATCATTAAAAAAATTCTAGCTACAAAACTATCATAAACAGTCCTGTGAAATCTGTAACCTCTGATCATCGTCTGAAACCTCTGCAGAAAATAGTCATGTGTCTGCAAGGGATAAGGTATCCCTCAGTGGGGAGCACGTATGCAGTCAGCAGCGCCGGGCAGCCCACAGACAGACGCAGCGATGAGGTCCATAAGGCAGCTGCCCAGCTGAAAACTGGGAGCGCCACACCGATTGATCAGTCCCAAAACCGAGGGCACAGCAACCAACCACCGTCATTAGGAAAGGCTTGTTTTCTTTTACCTTTTCCCTGAACTGGTGAACAACAACGACTAACCAGTCACTGATCTGTTTGTTGGCGTGTGTCCGAGATCCATACACCGTCCACCGTGTCAAACCTAATCATAATGGTTTACTATTAGTAGTAATTGACCCATACACAACAGAGTAGGAGCTCTTTGTATCCCAAGTTCTCAACTGAAATGAGCCATTGCACCAATTGCATGTCTGTATCTGTAGTCTTTGTTTCGTCAGTTTGCTCAGTTGAGCGAGAACCAGATCATGTATTACATTACAGGACAAACTGATCAAGCGTGGCAAATCAATGCTATCTCGGGTGCTAGTTCGGTGGATTCCACGAGCCAATCCGTTTCGCACCGGCCCAGCGCTCCGCCACGAATGATATATAGACGGGCTTTCACACATGGGCCTAATCAACAAAAAGGATCCGATGCGCGCGAGCATTGGAAGACTGACTGCGCTTCCTCGGCAGGGCAGAGGGTGGAATCTTATTCTTTCTTTCTTTCTTTCTTTTCTGTTTTTGTTTTCTGATGATTTGAAAAGGACCCAAGGAACGTTTTTGTCTGCATGCTAATGCTGTTATACGCTAAGGCGTGTTACAATCCTTGATTGCACTACTCAATTGATACTCAATTTCATCAGAGTTCACAGGATCAGAAATACCGAATTGGAGATAGAGGCAGTAGCTAGGTTGGGGAAGGCAGGATAGCTAGAGGACGGTTTCAGGAATGTTCAGATTCGTTACCGCCTAACTGTTGGATACGTAGCTCTAGAGCGAAGACTCTGGAGCTGCTCGGTTTACTAGCAGTCGTGTTCTCAACTCTCATGTCTGCAATCCTGTCCAGTCGCATCAGCAACACCAACGACAGTCGCCTGCGACTCTTCGCGGCAAGTGCCATGCCAGATCCAGACGCCGGGACGCCGGTAAACATACGGCACACTGGGGTCTGAAGGCTGAAGCACAGCCACGTCCGTTCAGAGAAGCCGTCAACAGTCAAGACCCACCCACCCGAGTCAATGCCGGGATCAATAAACAATGACGATGCAACGCGCATTTGCTGCCTCTCGCAGTCAACCTAGCTTGCCCGCCATGACATGGCGATGTGCCGTAAATTCCGCCGGCACCGACTGGAAGACCAGGCGAGGGCGATGGAGAGGCCTTTCCTTATATACGCAACACCAGTACACCACACACCACTGCCCAAGGGCGAACGCGAGCTTGAGCAGTGCACGTACTGTGCAAACTGCAAAGACACCTAGCTAGCATAGAAGTAGAATCGACCTCCCTCCCTTTGCCGCTCCCGGACTCTCTGGTCGAGAGGAATTGCATACAGCAGGACGCATGACTTGGTCATCACTACTCATTACAGGTAAGATTCATGCTACTGCTCACCGTCCTGTAGACAGCAAGTGATCAATCGTGTCTGCTTTTTAGGGATGCAAGCGGGCTTGTTCTCGATCAACTATAAAAATTAAATATATTTGTAGGCTTGCAGGAAAACCTGCTTACATCTCCGCTTAGCTTGCTTAGTAAATACTACTCCAACTAGCGTGAACTCCATACTACTTTACAAATGCAACTACACAAATCCCTCGGTCTCTAAATAACTGTCGTTTTCGTTTTCCGAGAAACAACTTTGAATATATATATATATATATATATATATATATATATATAATTATTATTATGGTACAAAACTAAAATCATTAGATAAATCGTTGAATTTATTTTCATAATAAATTTATTTGGAGATACAAATGTTGCACATATTTTCTAAAAATCTAGTCATGATACAGAAACAAAAAAAAATTAGGGACCCAAGAAGTAGATGTAAAGATACCCCACCATATAACTCTTTTTTTTAGCAGAACCATATAACTCTAATGACCATATATATGAGATGAAAAGATGAGACAAAAAAAAGGCCCAGTGCTCGGCCTTTCTATTTTTTTGACGCCTCTCATCTGGATACAGCTATAACATCTGTTCACGTACGGACTCACACCAACCTCACACACGCATACCACACTCACACCACGCATACACAAACAAACCTACAACTACACCCAGATCACGTCCTTTGTGAGATCACCGGGTCCAACCATGGCTTTATAGGCGACGGACGCGTCGCATTCCCTCTGTGGCTCCACGCGTGAGAGACAATGGAATTTATTGGGGGCAAACCCCGGTGAGAGACCGAAAATTCGCAGCCACGGGAGCTCGAACTCCGGCCGGCAAGGTCCCCAACAACCGGGCCTTGCCACACCTAAGGCTGGACGAAAAACTCGAAGCTCGTTAGCTCGCTCGGCTCGTGGCTGGCTCGACTCGGCTAGGCTCGGATCGTTATGATAACGAGCCGAGCCGAGCCAAGATTTTAGCTCGTTAGCTATAACGAGCCAACTCGAGCCAGCTCGTGAGCCGCTCGCGAGCTAAACGAGCCAAGCTTTCAGAAAAAAAATATCATTTAAGGTTGTTAGATGTATGAATACTATAATATTTTATTATACTTGTATATATATTAGCACATATTAATTTTTTTATTCGATTTAAGGTTGTTAGATGCATTTCTTTTGTATAATTATTATTCTCAAACTTTAGATAAATGTAAATATTATATTTTATGTATTTTTTTTATACCTGGCTCGCGAGCTTAACGAACAAGTTCGAACTTTTAACGAGTCAAGCCGAGCTGGCTTTCTGGCTCGTTAGGATAACGAGCCGAGCTGAGCCGAGCTAGCTCGTTATCTTAACGAGCCAGAACGAGCCGAGCCGAAACGAGCCGAGCCGGCTCGTTATCCAGCCTTAGCCACACCCGAGCTGGGCTCGGTTCTATCGGCCTTTCTATTTGTTGTCGCTGACGTCGCGTTCTCTCTCCCGACTCGCAAATCCCGTCCGCACTGCAGCCGCCAACTCCCGAGCCCCGACCACTAGTGGAGTCCCACGCGGCCACGCCTAGCACTAGCGGCGACGGCAGCTAGCACCGGATGTCCGGATCCATCGATGGCCGATGGCGGGCAGCAGTAGCATGGCACAGCGGCACTGCAGCAGGCGGCAGGTCGTCGACACCCCAAGTGCCAGGCCGCTGGGCGCATCCGGGAGGTGGCCAGACCCGCGGTGGTGGCCAGCTGCTAGCGGCAAGCCAACCAGGCACCCAGGCCCCAGGCCCTAGCCATCCAGGACTTTCATCTATAGATGTCCATCGGGCCAGCCTGGCCCAGCACGGCACGGGCCCGTGCCAGGCACGGCCCGATGGTGGTCGGGCTGGCACGACACGTCGTGCCTCCCGGACCGTGCCGAACCGGGCACCGGGCCTGGCCAACGGCCCAGGCATGGCCTGTCGGGCCATTTTTCGGGCCAGGCCGGCCTAAAAAGCCCGAGCGTCTTAGCAGGCCGTGCCGGCCCAGCAGCCCAACAAGAGGGGAACGGAGGCGTCGTCGTCGCCTCCAGGCCGGGCGCGGGTGGCGAAGGGGCGGCGCTGGCTGAGAGAGGCGGGAGGCGGTGGCGGCGCTCGACGCCGGATCCGGCGAGAAGAGAAGGGGATGGAGAGGAAGTTCTGGTCAGAGTAGCGGATGAGGCAGGAGGAGGAGTCGGCATCGCCGCGGCAGAGCGCGAGCGCGTAGATGGTGTCGGGGACCTCGCCGATGGTGGCCGTTGCGAAGAGCTTCCCGGACGAGGAGGCGTTCGTGGGGAGCATGGCGGCGAGCCGCTGGATGTTGGCGTGGTAGGCGCCGTTCGCGGTGTAGTGGCTGCTGCTGTTCCCACAGATCTGCCCCACGGGGTCGCCGGCTTCCAGAGGCGTGGGGGTGAAGACGAGGAAGAGGGTCGTGGCGGATCCGGCCGCACCCGCACCCGACACTGACGGTCACGCACGGCAAGAGGAGGTAGGGCCGTAGGGGAATGCCGGCGGCGGCGCTTCTAGGGCGCGACCGCGTGGAGGTAAGGAGTCCCTGGCCACGCGGAGGTTGACGCATGACGCCGGATCTGTCGAGGTGAGCGCCTGAGCGGAGGTGAGGATCCTCCTCTGCCCTCTAGTGGGCGTGGGCGCGTGGCCGCGCGGGGGTGGCAGGAGTGGAGTGACTGCGAGAGTGAGAGAGAGAGGCGCGGTGAGAGACTGGGAATGGGGATTAGGGTTTGACAGGGGGAGCGGTGAGAGACTGAGAGTGGCCGCGTCGTGCTTCTGGCTAGCGAGCCGGCTCCGTGCTTCCTTTTTTTGGACGGGCCGTGCCGTGCCGCCCGTCGGGCTGGGGGAGCAGCCCAAGCACGGCCTGCTACCCTGGGTCGGGCCGGCACGGGCACGAAGAAGGCCGGGCCGGGCCAGGCTCGGGCCAGGCCAAAAAGGCGGGCTTCGGGCCGGGCCATCGGGCTGCGGGCTGCATGTACATATATACTTTCATCCAGCGCTAGGTAAAAAAACAGTCCCTTTTCATTTTAGTTTTACACATTTTGATGGTCCAATATTTGATTAAGGATTGTGAAGACGAGCACTGATGGTTATTATACCTGGATCTCCATGTCGCCATAGTGTCAGATTTGAATTTTTGTGGAGGCCTCTAACAGTTTCTGTCATATGCTTGTAAATTGCATCTATGAATTGAGAAAATGAAAATAACTACTCCGTACAAATTTTGAACTTATCAGCCTGTAGAGTTCAATTTTCTTGAAGATTTAGCTATTAATCTTATGCCTTAGTGTATTCTAGTTCCTATCAATTTTGACAAAGAGTCGCCTGCAGAATGTAGCTTTCTAACCTACTAGGATCAATGGCCAGATCAATTATGTCCTATCGAATTGCACATCCAAGTCTGTCTTCAGAGAGATAAAAAGACCTAACTTCAATACTTCATGCCATACCCTTGTGTTCTTTAACCAAACATTATATACACATGGCTCTTATGGTCATTTCATTATCAAGGGAAACAATAACAAATAATCACAACATTGACTTGTTACTATTATTCTTTTTCTTATGTGATATATGAACTAAGTTGGGTTAGCAATGAAAATTACATCATACAAAAGTCTAGTCAATTTATCTTGGGCACCCGGTCAAACTTCACCCTTTGGGTATGGATAAATTGCATTCTTTACTTTTAATAATGTATTTTGAATTTTTCATCAATGTTTCAATAAAGAACTACTTTAAACTACTATATTTGTCTTGTACGGGGGCATAAAGGACTTATGTTGACCTAGCGCATTTTTTTCAGCCTCACCCCCCCTACATTTTTTTCTAGATCCGCCACTAGGCATACCTCACTACTACAACACATGATTTTTTAGTGACGTCTCTTATTTTCGAGAGATGCCTTTTTTTCTCTGGGTAGTTTCATCGAGAACTGGCCTTAAAACTGGTTTTAGAGATGGGCTCGTCTCTAAAGATTTATTTGTTAACTAGAAAAATCAAGAGGCAGGATAACCGGTTTTAATTATTCTAGAATTCATACCTACCATGGATTAACTCTAAAATTTGTCACATCTTAGCTTAGTCAGTCATAATTAATTTTCTTAAGGTTTGTTTGGTTGCTTCCGTTGTTTAGCCTATTGTGCCACTTGTCATATACACAACCTTCATGCCTAGCTTTTCCTAATCCCTAAGGCTAGGTGGCCCTTTTTCTTGCTAGAAATAGAAAGTAGAGCAAAACTGAAAGGATTCGCGATAGAAATAGTTGTTAACCAAACAAGACTAATCTCTACTGTTAGGGCGTGCTTGGTTCTGAGCGGGACTTTCCTCGCCTAGCTTAATTGGCACGAGCAACAAGGCGCTTGCCAGCCCAAGAGAGCCAATTTGGTTCACCTAAGAAATCAATGTCAGCTAGCAAGGCATCCAAACGTGCTTACTCTAGTTCCTAGCTCGGCGAGGTAACACAGTGTTCAGCAAAAAAATCCAAGCACGCCCTTAGTTGCTCAATGATGCAGTGATGCACTGATATGTATAAGTATCTTAATTTATTTGCTTGTTTCACTACCTCAGGTAATAAGTTATTACTGCTAGTTGTGGTGGCCTCCCTATCCTTGGGGCATTGTGCAGGAGCTGGTTTGTCCTTGCCTGACTGCCAACGCAAATGCGGTGACATAAGCATCCCCTACCCTTTTGGCATCAACGGTGCCTGCTCCCGGGAGGATGCCTTTAGTGTCATATGCGATGAGGAAGAACAAGTGTTGTATCTTGGGAAGAACAAGAGCCTTCGGGTGTTGGAAATCAACGTGCACCAGGGCGAAGTCCGCGTCGAGAATCGCATATCAAGTAGCTGCCACAACCACACCGACAACCCCAACTTCTCGGAAGTGCATCAACCTATCTTCAGATTTGACAACCCTTATTTCGTTGTTTCCAGCACCAAGAACAAACTCACAGCAATTGGGTGTGCTACGGTTGCAATCTTGTATGGCCAGAACGAGAACCAGCTTAGTGGTTGCGCGTCGTTCTGCGACAAGCACGGCATTGACAATAGCGCACAGTGCACTGGCATGGGCTGCTGCCATGCTTCTATCCCTGACAACCTCAAGTATTTGGACACATTATTTGCAGCAGTAAACCATATAAACTACAGCCATGTCTGGGAATACAGCCCATGCAGCTACGCTTTCATCGCCGAGCAAAACATGTTCAATTTCAGTGCCTCCTATGCCAAAGCAACAAACTTTAGAGAAATGTATGGAGCCAACCACACTGGGGTTCCTATGGTGCTGGATTGGGCTATTGGTACTGGAACATGCAATAATTACAGCATGATCAATCATACATCATATGCCTGCGTCGATAGGAATAGCGAATGCATTGACGCGCCCAATGGTCTGGGGTATAGCTGCGTTTGTTCCCAAGGCTACGCGGGCAATCCCTACATTGTCGATGGATGCACAGGTACATTTTTTCTCTCTCTGCTATTTATGAAGTTACATGTTATGTTACTACACCTTAGATTCACTCAATCACATTGAAGGTTCGACTAACTCTTAACTTGCTTATTAAACCACAGATATCAACGAGTGTGCTTCTCCAGACCTGTATTGCCAAGGTACATGCATTAACACTTTTGGAAGCTATGAATGTTCATGCAGACCAGGAACTCAGAGCAAGGATCCAAAGAGCACACCTTGCACCCCAATTCCTGGGGCCAACCAGAAAACTGAAGTGATGTTTGTGATAGGTATGTTTAATTTGCAAGAAGAGTGTGTTGTGTGTACAGAATACTAACTTTTGCAGAGTTTTGGCCATCAAAAGCAATTTCTCGGTACAAAACTTGCTAGTTTAAAGATTTTAATGCTTTTATACCCCATCTAAAAGGTCATTCGTATGGTTTTTATGTTTTCCATGTTCTGATTTTCCATATAGACCCTAAAGGCCTAAAGGGGCTGTCTTTTATCACTTACGCTCAATTGTAATGCTGCTAGTTGAACTGATGATGAACTGATAATCATTCATTTCCAGGTATTTCCATATGTTCCATTTGTATCATCATTTGTATCTCCATTGTAATCATGAAGGAGTGTAAAAAAAGGCAGGTGGTGAAAGAGAAGGAGAGACACTTCAAAGAGAATGGTGGTCCAATATTGTTTCAGCAAATCCACTCTCGACAAATTGACACAGTGATATTATTCACAGTGGAAGATTTGGATAAGGCGACAAAAATTTTTGACAAGAGCACAGAACTTGGCACAGGGGGCCATGGCACTGTTTATAAGGGCAATCTAACTGACGAAAAAGTAGTGGCTGTGAAACGCTCAAAGATTATCAATATGGCCCAAGCCGAAGAATTCATTCAAGAGATAATCATACTCTCACAAATCAATCACAGGAATGTGGTAAGGCTTCTAGGTTGCTGCTTAGAGGTTGAAGTGCCCATGCTGGTGTACGAATTTGTCCCAAATGGCACTCTGTTTCATTTACTCTATAGTAGCTACAACGACCGACCACCTGTGCCACTCGAAGTTCGCCTCAGAATCGCCCAAGAGTCTGCTGATGCACTTGTTTATCTCCATCTCTCCACCGACCATCCCATAGTCCATGGTGATGTCAAGTCTCTAAACATTCTCCTAGATGAGAACTACACGGCAAAAGTGACCGACTTCGGAGCGTCAAGGATGCTTCCCAAGGATGCAGATCAGCACATGACAATTGTACAAGGAACTCCTGGTTACCTAGATCCAGAGTACCACAAGGAGCGGCACCTGACAGAGAAGAGCGATGTTTATAGCTTCGGGGTTGTGCTTCTAGAGCTGATCACAGGGAAGATGGCTATATACTCTGACGGTCATAAGGAAAGAATAAGCCTTGCATCAACCTTCATGCTGGCAATGAAGGAGAATAGAGTAGGTGACTTGTTGGACACTAGTATAATGGGTGTGGGAACAGAGGAACTTCTCCAAGAAGTTGCTGAGCTTGGGATATGGTGCTTGAGCGACAAGGGGGAGGAGAGGCCTTCCATGATCCAAGTAGCCAACAAGCTGAAAGCTATTCGGAGCAGTTGGAGGAAGCTATTATTGTTGTTGAAGCATAACGAAACTGAACTCCTTATCAAGAGGTCAGCAGACGTGGCTTCAGCTGAACCGTCGCCTACAATGTACTGTACAGCGCCAATGTTAGGAATGGATATAGAAACACCATATGTAGTAGACCATGCATGCTAGTAGCAACATTGTGTCAGAATACGTATACGGTGGCTTACCATGATTAGCTTTCATCTATAGACTAGAAAACCTGGCGCGGCTTTGCCACGCTCTCCTTGGAGTGTGCCAGCCTATCGTTTGTATCTTACCTTTTTTTTAAGTGCCAACGGGAGAGACTCTTCTTTTAGTACTTGATTTAAACATTAAATTCTACCAAGAGAATTAATAGTACTAATATTTATAGCAAAAGGTTTAGTGCAGTTAGTACCCCGGACTAAGTGCTTACATTTACAATGAAAGGTTGAACTAAGAGATCATCCATTACTGATATACGAGGATTTTGAAGTTAAGCTAAGTTCTCATGGTTGATATTCACAGCAAAAGCATAATCAGGAGTTCAAAAATTTCCTCAAAATATCATTCCAAGGATGTTGAAGTACTTGAGTATTTCTATGGCTTGTCCAGATCAGCGTTGTACCTAAATTTGGATATACTATAGCACAATCAAAACCCATCTGAGGTTTGTACAACTAATATTCATAGTTAATTGGATTGCCATTTCATCGAATTTCTACTCTCCAAACCTACATATTTTAGACAACAATATCAAACCATTGTATATTCCAAACTGTCTTATGTCTGTTACTCGCTTTTACTGAGAAAGAGTAGTCCATCAATATAAAGCATCAACTCTTTATATAATAGCAAGATAGATCAGTCATGTATATTCTCATCTGTTTTTGGAGCAACATTGAATTATCACTCCTTGTGCAGGAGATTGCTTTTTAAATAAAGTTGATTTGTGCTGGGCAAAAAATGAGCTGTGTATGAGTGGCAAATATACTAAAAGATTGCACGTGTTTTCAAACAAAGATAATGGCAAATTTAGCATGTGCCTTGTCATTTATTGTAATATGGAGCTTGTGGGATGGTTCATTTATGGAGCTCGGGGTATATCCCTATTTCCTTACAACATCACTACCTACGTAGCACGCCACATCAGCAAAACCGCCTCCAAAACCACCTCAATGAGTTATTTAGATAGTATCCAATAGTTCAGGGGGTAAATACTTAGTTTTATAGGTGAAGTGGTTAAGTAGACGAACCTCAATAGTTGAGGGGGGTTTTCATCTCATCCTTATCTACCAACAAAACACTACTCGATAGCTTGTCCCCACCGTGAGCCGAAATGACACACTATTTAGGCCTCAAGAATCCACAATATAACGTTGGCCCGCTAGTGGTTTCGTTCCAGCCTCCTTCTCACCCTCACTCCCCATGCAACTGGGCTTTTGGTACTCCATAGAGTGGGCTTCGTTAGAATAGTACTCTAAACACGGGCTTCGCTAAAATGGTATCCGATGCATTGACACCTTGCTATTTTAGTATTTTCACCCTTTTCCCATGATTTTCAGTTTGCAATGGATTTTTGCCTCCATCCCTCTCTGCCAAACAGTCTCTCTCTCTCATTCTTATCCGGTGCCCCATGAGCTCCGATCCTACCTCCCGCCCATGAACCCCAATCGGGGCACTGTCACCGTCATTCACCAACGCCGCCGCACGCTGACACGTCGCCCTCTGTGTTGCGCCACACTGACGTCGGCCACATCCACTTGCAGGCATAGCAGGCCACCGACGCGGGTGCACCCGCTGACGAAGAACCATGTGTTGGAGCCGCCTCCACGCGACTCGATGTGCTAGTACGTCCACTGGTCATCGGTGTTGTGTGACACCCGTCACTGCCTCGATGAGCCTTGCAGAGGAGTCACCTCCACGCCGCTCCAACACGCCTCACCGAGGAATGAATCCATCGGGCAGGGCCCATTGGGGCTGCTCATTGGCGGGAGGCGTTGGGCGGCGCGCCAGGGCAACTTGTTCGCGGGAGGTCTAGCAACGGAGTCGGTGGGGGAGACCAAGCGACAGTGAGGGCAAGCCAGGAGGGAGGGTGTAATACCTCGGTGTTAAGCACGCATTAACATTTTGCAAATCATGAGCATAATCATTATTATGCATTCATAAGCAAGACATGAAATATAGAATTGAAACATACTAACAAAACATGTATGTTGCATAGTTTTGTTTTAATAGATTGGATGCTATGTTTGTTTTGCCATGTGTGTACCTTGGTTGATCACTTAGACCACTTAGAAGTAATTAGGATGCAATTTGGAGCAAGGTGTATATTCAAAGTTTTCTCAAATTTTGCTTTTAAAAATAATCTTCTAAAATAGGGTTTTTGATTTAAATTAACTTTAAATCTATAGTTCAAAATCTAATTGGATTTTTGGCCTTACTCTTTTTGGCAAAGTTGTAGAGTACATTTTTCTGAGCAACTTCTATTTTGGGTCCAACTTTTGAAATTACTTTGAAAAGGTTTAAAAATTCATTTGAATGAATTTGGGGAAGGAAATAAAAAGGAAAGATCACATTTTCACTTAATAGGCCGCTGCCTCCCTTCTGGCCCGCTCATGGATTCGGCCCGCAGCGCCCGCGCGCTCGTGCTCCCGCCCCGCTCCAGCGCCGCGCGCTTTGCCCTGGCCCAACAGCCGCTTTGCCAGCCTAGGCCCACGCCGTGCCTCCCGCTCACCCATGCCCGCGCACCTGTGTCCTGACTGCGGCTGACGCCCGCCGCCGCGTGGTCGCCATGCACCGGCGACGGCGGCACCTGGCCATCTCGGTGGCCCTCGCACCCCATGCGCTCACCTACACCTCCGCCTGCGCGAATGACTCCTCTACGCTCTCTCCCATTTTCCTCTCACACGCCAGCAGTAGAGCACGCGCACGCGCTCGCCTCCGCCACCGCCCACACCAGCGCCTCATCGGAGTTAGCCGTTTCGGCCACTCTAGTTCGCCAGAGCTAGTTCCGTCTTCGCCGTTGCTTCACTTTGCCATCGCGTAGCTGGTGCTCGCGTCAGGTTCGCCTTATTAAGCTTTCATCGGCCATGAATCGCTCACCAGAGTGAGCTCCTCCTCGTCGGAGTGCTCCGCTCCGTGGACATCTCCTCTCTGCTTCGCATCCCGCTCTCTTTTCTCGCGCACGAGCACCACACCACGTCACTGAGCTCCTGAGCGCCTCCACTCACCGTGCCGTGGCCAGGGGACGCCCCACCGGCGACGACCCGCAGCCGCCACTCCGCCATGCACTGACAGCGGCCGGCTTCCTGAGCTCCTTGGCCCATGCCATCGGGCACTGTTGGGTTCACGCGAGGGTGGGGAGCACGCTGGTCACCTTAGCTAGCCGGAGACCTCACCGTCGGCGAGCTCTCGCCGCCGGTGATCTCCTCTGGTTTCTGTTCGACTGACGGGTAGGGGCCCTAGTCGGCCTTAGGGGCCACTGTCAGCCGCAGGGGTGCAAGCCTGGGTACAGATCTGGGTGGATCTAGCATTTATGCCACAGTTTTCAAAAAGGGTTTTTAAGAAATGATTTTCAGAAAATGTTGTAAAGGCTTAAAAAATCTATAGTTTGCTCATTTTAGCTCCAAATCGAGTGAGACTAATTTTGTTGTGTTTCTTAGAAGTAGATCTACAATATAAAAATATTGCATGTCAGTTTCGGGATACATTTATATAGGGCTTTAGTTAATTCTTGTAATTGCTGTTATCTTAGAAAATGTCTAGTAAATAGAATAATTATCAGAAAAATATGGTTCTAATTTTGTTAATCTCCTTTTGTGATGTACTTTGTAGGAAAAATATATGTCATGCATGTTCTGTAGAGAAATATTGATGTGTAGTTCAAGTGCCTTTAATTGATGATTTTTGTTATTTTGATAGAGAGCAAAAATTGTATAAAACATGTGTATGATAATTTTTGTGCAATGATTGTTTACTGTGTAGAATATAGGAAAAATATTAAATCTGTTGTTTGATACTTTTCATAATACAAAGTATTTTCATGCTCATATTTATGCCATAGCTTGTCATTTTTGTGTAGGCTGTTATACTTATCCAAATACCATGAAAATTTTATGGTAGTCTACTTAGAGTAGTACTATGCTACTGTAATTTTCTCAGATTTTTCTATGCTACCAAAATAGGTGTTGCTGTTCAAACCTAGTTTCAATTAGGGTTTAATTAACCTTTTTAATGCATGTTTAGTTAATAATGCTTGCTTTGGTGTATCTTTGAAGCATCTTAGCTTGCTATGGTGACTTGGCATGTTAGTATAGTGATTGTAGAAGTAGTATAGTAGTACATGTTCTTGGATGATGTTGGCTACCTTGTAGAAGAGCTTTACTTCTACTATGTCCAATAAAGTTAAACATGTTCATCTACATTCCATGCATCATGATCATTACATGTCATCTCTCTGATGCACCTATGCATGAGCACTTATACATCTGCATCATACAGGATCACAGGAGGAGTTGCTAGTAGCAGTTCAGGAAGAGCAGACCGGGACAGATCCATAAGAAATCTAGGCACAGGAGGTGCCAGAGGAAGAGGAGCAAGGAGAGGACTTGCCCGAGTGCGTGGATCATCAACCTAGTTCGTTCGAACGAGGCAAGTCCCGGAGCATTATAAGTCTCCTACTTTAAAAAAGCAATTCTTTCTATATATGAGTTTATATATTGTTGCATTAAGTTGTAGGAGTTGATTGAAACCATTGATGCATTTATTACTATCCTTGCCTACCTTATTACCTTTTTACCCAGTTAGGTCGAGATTGAAGAACTACTTAGCCTTGCTTAGACCGGTAGCGATCAGTGATTTCCGGTCACCTACATTTATAGGTGCTTACTGGAAGAATTTAGCTATGGAAAGAATGATATCTTGGAATTAACCATGTGTGATAGATAATTGAAGACCGGACGGAAATGTTGGAGGCAACGAGACAGGGTTCTAGGGTGCTGTTAGTTTTCCGTCTGTGTCGATTAAGGACCGATCGTTGCTCGTCCCTCTTGTCATATTGAACGTATGCCTCACATTTAGCTGGCCGAATAAAGTACCTTTCGACCGCGAAGCTAGTGACACTATTCGAGCCAGGATAAACTCGGATTGGCAGACTGGTGCTGAAGGGGGTATGACGGGGACGCGAAGAGTGAGCCCAAGGTGCGTCCTGGCTATCGGGCGGTCCTTGGGTAGTATGGTCCATGACTGTTATCCCACGGCTACTTGGAAAGTGTCATTAGTGATCTGTAGCTCACTTGATCGGTAAGTGTGGTTTGTGTGAGGAATAAATCACCAGCTGGTTAGGAATCGATTCGAATCGCCATCGCTCCCGGATAGTGAGCACTTGACTCGAGCTACAGCATCGTAGTAATTATGATGGAACACTGATGGTTATCTGGATGGTATGGGATATGCTAAATCTAAGTTGGTAACTGGATGTTATTGGTTAATCAAGTGATTGCTATAGTATAGGTGCTTACCTAGATGGATAGGTCATAATAAAGATGATGCAAAGTACTTAAAATGGTTTCTCCATGATAGCTTATGCTTTTCGCAAACGAGTCAGCTAGCCCACTAAAGAAAGCCTTGCATAATCCTTGGTGTCGCTTTATTTTGGTTTAAGACGGGTAAGTCTAGCTGAGTACCTTCTCGTACTCAGAGCGTTGTTCCCATTGTTGTTGTAGATGGTCAAATGTACTATGGCTATTGCATTAACTGCCTATACCCAGCGATGGGCGACAACTAGGACCAAGGGCAATGGTCACTCCGTATCTCTCATCTGATGCTTTTGTTGGAGATGACTACCTACTGGCACTGTATTTGAACCAAAAGTGTGTGTGTGGATTTAAAACTATTTGCTTCCGCTATTTCAGTTTGAACTTGGGTTGTAATAACTTTATGTTCTAAACTTCGATGTATCCAACTATCGTTGCGAACTTTATGTAACATGTGATGGTGATTGCTAAACTTGTACGATCTTGGTTTGTATGTTGATTGGTTTGAAATCCTTCGTAGTTTCATGGACTACCAGGTTATATGGGCTTAAGTTTGCTAAATTATCTGCTTCGGCGGAAGATTTTCTTACTTAATCTCGTATAATTGGTCGGTTCTGTTACAGCTAGTATCAGAGCAAGGTTTAGTAGGTTACTGTTCCCATGAGTATTTAAAACCAAAATTTTGTTTAAAACTGAGTTTTAAAACTTAATAGTGTGCCAGTGGTCATATCCTGTATGCCCAGTTAAGGACTCTAGGTGGCTTATTTAAGTATTGACTTGGGGGTCTTTGCATCATATTTCTATTTCGTTGCTCATACGACGTGCTATTGTATGAGTGCCATTCACTTGAGTGGTAATGTATGGATCCATTGCCTCTACGCCTCGGTAAGTGAGAGTTGTGAGAGCATGATTGGATACACTGCCGATCTAGGGAAGTGCTTATATGATGCCGGATTATTTACATGCATAAGCGTGTTTGTATGAAGGTATCCAATGTGTGGGGAATTCCATCCTGTGGTGATGATGCCGTCGATAGGACAATGGTTCGGGTAGTTGCTACCGTTGTACGTGTATCTAGGGATGCGTGTAGAGCGAGTAGATTACTTGACTACTTTCGTGCATATTTTTCATACTGTCAGGGTTTAGGCTGAAGTGGATCTTTTGTAGGTACATAACAGCACTATCGTGTAGTACGTATTAGCTACGTTTATGAGAGACTGTTGTATGCCACCGTCTATGCCGCTAGCAATTGTTATTTTTCCTAAGTTTGTGAGAACGTACGGAATGTGCATGCATCATGTTGTTACATATCATTCATGGCATTGTTCCTCCCCTTATAAGTTGATTATCTCATTTTGATAAGAATGACAACTTAACCTTGTTCTCATGTGGGTAATAAAAAAAATTTGCTACAGATGGCACGCACAAAGCAAACCGCTCACAAGTCCACCAGAGGCAGAGCTCGCCGCCATCAGCTTGCTCCACGTACCCATCAGCACCACATGTTTCTTGGAGAGTTTGGGATGCCTACACTCTTGTGGAGAGTGCTCAGCTATGTAGTCTATCCTGATGGAATGGAGCCCCACTATTTCTAGACAAATGAGCAGTTGGGGAAAGGTCTCTTGGTTACTGTGGAGGCCGTTGTTCGTCCCCGAGGTGACGGTTCTGAGTGGACTAGTTGGCCTTATGAGTCAACTGGTAGGACCACTGAAGAAGCAGCTGATAGGGTAGCCTTTGGGATACCGAGGGATATCATGGATCGTTTTCCTCAGGAGTTGGTAGCTGCTATAGTTGGAGTCTTTCTGAGGGGCAGCCCCTCCACTAACTCGTGGCAGCAAGCAAGAGGAAGATCTCTGGAGATTGGTGCAGTAGAAGGATAGAACAGTGATAACCCTGCTATGAGCGCCATGTTCGCAGTGATGAAGGCTTTTGATGGAGTAGAAGGTAGCCTAAGATGTGTGTCTGGTGCTCTTGGTCAGGCCCGCGATGACCGATGTCAGCGTTAGAGGGATCACGACGCTGAGATTGAGAGGCTCAATGCAGAGATGGCTTAGTTGACTCGTCAGAGGGATTAGGTGACCCAGAAGACTAGAGTCTATGAGGGAGACGTACGTGCACTAAGAGAGCAGGTTGAGCGTCTGACCACCACCAACAGGAACGCTGAGCGCATGTTGATCCATGTGCTCCACCAGAGGAATGAAGCCTGGTCTGCAGAAGATGTTCTGAGAGCTCAACAGGTTGAGCTAGAGCAGCAGCTGGCCAATGTAGAAGAGTACAACGACAACCTACATGAGGAGGTTCATTAGCTGAATAACCAGCTCCACCCTTACGTTCCTCCTAGAGCAATAGAGATGGATCTAGATGAGGGCGAGGATCTCAAAGAGCCTGAGGCACCAGCTGATGATGACAACGATGATGTGGATAGTGACAATGTCAACATCTCTGACTTAGACAGCGACCACGATGAGTAGGCTAGTAGTTGTTGCACTAGCTACTAGGGTTTCGTTTGCGATGACCTTTTGCATGGTTGGCATGTCTGGCATGTAATAATGAGTAGAAAGACTAAGACCTTGATGTAATGTTGGAAAACTTGGATGTGTTTGTGGCGATATCTGAACGTCAAAAGTCCAGTGTATGTATGCTGGAAATTTGGTTGTATTAGACGCGATGTGTGCGCTTAAGTAATCTAATTAGTGATGTTGTGTTAATTGGAATGACTTATTGTGCCCCTATTTTATTATATGAATTTATTCTCTCCAGTAAATTCAGTACGGCATAATTTTTCATTCACCTGCAATTTCTACAACATTGCCTAATAATTACTGTTGTTGAAATATGCAGATGCCGAACACTCGCCGTACCGTGTATGACGCTGCTGAGGCAGGTGGCAGTGCCACTAGGAATGAGAATCATGATCCACCACCACCTCCTCCTCCACCGTACATCGCGGAACAGTTCTTTGCACAGTTCCTTGGAAGTCAACGCAACATGGAGGTCTTGCAGCAGAACATGAAAGCTGCATTGCGCCACATTGCTGACAACACCCGCCGTGGGTTAAACCTAGGTGGACATGAAGCGAATCAGTATAGCAGTTTCAAGGACTTTATGGACACCAGACCACCAATTTTCAAAGAAGCGATAGAGCCATTGGATGCAGAAGAGTGGATAAACACCATGGAAGATAAGTTTCGTGTTCTAAGGATGACAGAAGTGTTGAAGGCTGAGTATGCAGCTCATCAGCTACAAGGCCCTACAGGAATGTGGTGGAAGCACCACCGCACCACTTTTCCCCCCAATGCCCACATTACTTAGAGGGAATTCATTGAGGCTTTTCGTGGAGTTTACATTCCACCTGGTTTGACAGAAATGAAGTTTGGAGAATTTCTAGCACTAAATCAAGGCACCAAGACTGTGACACAGTATCTACATGCATTCAACAATCTAAGTCGCTATGCCTCTAACATGGTGAATACCGATGCCAAAAAGATCGCTAGTTTCAAGAGAGGTCTGAATCCCAAGATGATGAAGCACATGGGTACCAACACAAGAACTGGTTTCAATGACTTTATTAGTGACTGCTTAAAGCAAGAAAAGAACAACAATGTATATGCTACATCCAAGACTCGCAAGAGGGCTTTTGAGTTAGGTCCGTCCCAGCCAAGGGCCCTAATGGTAAATCATTCTGTGTATCGTTCGCCTGCCCCTGGTGCAAGGTTTAGGCCACCCCAGTGGAGGAAACAGAATGCCCAGCAACCTCAGAGGAATCAGAAGCCATTCAAGATGGCGGTGCCACAAGCCAAGACCGGACAAGGTAGTTCATCTGGAGCTACTACTCAAGTAAGAGGACCGTGTTTCAACTGCAATCAACCTGGGCACTTTGCAAAGTTTTGCCCATATCCCAAGAAGCAGCAGAATCAGTACCAAGCTCGTGTGCACCACACCACCATTGATGACATCCCGGAAGGAGAGCCCATGACAGCCGGTATGTTTTCTATCAACAATCATCCTGCAGTCATTTTGTTTGATTCTGGATCATCTCATTCATTCATAAGTCAAGCATTTGCAAGAAAGTATGAGCAAAAGATAGTTGAATTGGAATGTGCTTATCGGATAAGTTCAGCTGGGACTGATCTGTTAACTAATCAAATAATCCAGGGGGTAACCCTGAGTATAGCAGACAGGTAGTATAAGCTTAACTTGATAGTTATGCCAGGGCTAGTTCTAGATGTGATTATGGGAATGAACTGGATGAATAAGATGGGAGTAGTAATTGATGTTGGAGGAAGAAGCATTTCTCTCAAGGAACCTGTTGGAGAAGGTACATTTTAAGTAACCTTACCTCGAAGAATAGATCTGGCTAGTACCACTTGTGCAGTCCAAACTACTCTTCTAGCCAAGATTCTAGTAGTGTGTGAGTTTCCGGACATGTTTCCAGATGAGTTACCCGGTCTTCCACCGGACAGAGATGTTGAGTTTGCCATTGAGTTAATCCCTGGAACACCACCGATCTCAAGAAGGCCTTATCGGATGCCTCCAAATGAATTAGCCGAGTTGAAGAAACAACTCCAAGATCTGTTGACTAAGGGTTTAATTCGTCCAAGTTCATCGGAATGGGGATGTCCCGCACTGTTTGTGAAGAAGAAGGATAACTCCTTACGGATGTGCGTGGACTACTGGCCACTGAATGCGATGACAATTAAAAACAAGTATCCTCTACCTCGGATTGATATCTTGTTTGATCAATTGTCAAAAGCCAAGGTGTTCTCCAAGATAGATTTGAGATCAGGGTACCATCAGATCAAGATTAGACCACAAGATATACCCAAGACCGCGTTCTCCACTAGATATGGTTTGTACAAGTATCTTGTCATGTCCTTTGGTTTGACAAATGCTCCTGCATACTTTATGTATCTGATGAATTCGGTCTTTATGCCAGAGTTGGATAAGTTCGTGATTTTGTTCATTGATGACATCCTAGTATACTCAGAGAACGAACAGGATCATGCAGAGCATCTAAGAATTGTCTTGACTAGACTCGGAGATCACCAGCTGTATGCTAAGTTTAGTAAATGTGAGTTCTGGCTAAAGACAGTTCCTTTTCTCGGTCATGTGTTATCTGAGAATGGAATCTCAGTGGATCCTAGTAAGGTACAAGAGGTTATGGATTGGAAGGCACCAAGCACAGTTCATGAAGTTCAGAGTTTTCTTGGATTAGCCGGTTACTATCGTCATTTTATACTAGACTTCTCGAAGATTGCCAAGCCAATGACAAGTTTGCTACAGAAGGATCATAAGTTCATTTGGATAGAGGAGTGTGAGGCAGCTTTCTGCACCTTGCAAAATTTGCTAACCACTGCTCCTGTTCTGGTGCAACCGGATATAGAGAAGCCGTTTGATGTGTTTTGCGATGCATCAAAGAATGGTTTATGATGTGTTCTGATGCAAGATGGAAGGGTCATTGCTTATGCCTCACGTCAGTTGAGGAAGCATGAGGTTAACTATCCTACGCATGATTTAGAGCTTGCGGCCATTGTGCATGCTCTAAAGATTTGGAGACACTACTTGCTTGGGAATGTGTGCAATATCTTTACAGATCATAAGAGTCTCAAGTACATATTTACTCAGTCTAAGTTGAATATGCGACAGAGAAGATGGTTAGAGCTGATAAAGGATTATAATCTGAATGTGCACTATCATCCGGGAAAGGCAAATGTAGTAGCAGATGCCTTAAGTAGGAAGTCACATTCTCTTGCTATGCAACCGTTGTTTGAAGATGGGTTCAATTTGTTGCATCCTACTGTGTTGAATAATATCTAGATTAATTGTACCTTGGAGAGCAAGATCATTGAGGGTCAGAAAATAGATAAAGGAATATTCCATATCAAGGAGAAAATGAAGAAAGAACCGACCAAACACTTTAGAGTGGATGAACAAGGAGTGTTATGGTTTAAGAACCGTCTGGTTGTACCTAAAGATCGAGAGCTCAAGAACAAATTGATGGATGAAGCTCATCACTCTAAGTTGTCTATCCATCCTGGAAGTAGCAAAATGTACCAAGAATTGAGACCTCATTATTGGTGGACGAAGATGAAGAAGGAGATTGCAGCATATGTTGCTCGTTGCGACATGTGTTGTAGAGTGAAAGCTCTTCACATGAGACCCACAGGAATGTTGCAACCTTTGTCAGTACCAGATTGGAAATGGGATGATATAAGTATGGATTTTATCACCGGTCTTCCCACCACACCCAAGGGGAATGATTCGATTTGGGTGATTGTAGACCGCCTTACCAAATCAGCTCACTTTTTACCAGTCAAGAACACTTTTTGACCCCCTCAGTATGCTAAGAAGTACATTGCAGAGATTGTCCGATTACATGGTATACCAAAGACTATCGTGTCTGATCGTGGGTCACAGTTTACCGCTCATTTTTGGGAGCATCTTCATAAAGGTTTGGGTACTAGCTTGGTTCATAGTACAGCTGACCACCCACAGACAGATGGGCAGACAGAGCGAGTTAATGCTATTCTTGAAGATATGCTTAGAGCTTGTGTGTTATCGTCTAGGGGTTCATGGGAATTATGGTTACCTTTGGCAGAGTTCGCTTACAACAACAGTTACCAAGAGAGTATCAAGATGGCTCCATTTGAAGCATTGTATGGTAGGAAATGTAGGACACCGTTGAATTGGGTTGAGCCTAGAGAGAGAAGGTTTTACGGAATCGATTTTGTTGATGAGGCTGAGAAAAAAAAGTCTGTATTATCCAACAAAACATGAAAGCGGCACAGTCACGCCAAAAGAGTTATGCAGATAAGAGAAGGAGACCGTTAGAATTTCAAGTTGGTGACTATGTCTATTTGAAAGTTACCCCAATGAAGAAGAAACGGTTTGGAATCAAGAAGAAACTTGCTGCTAGGTTTGTAGGACCGTACAAGATCATAGAGAAGAAGGATCCCGTGGCTTATAAGTTACAGTTACCAGAAGCGATGGGTTTGATCTTTCCAGTCTTCCATGTATCACAGTTGAAGAAGTGCTTGCGTGTTCCGGAAGAGAGAATAGAACCTCAGAGCATTCGGATCAAATCAGACTTGGAATACCGTGAGCAACCGGTTCGAGTTTTGGACACTAAGGACCGAGTCACTCGGAATAAAGTGGTGAGAACATATAAGATACAGTGGAGTCATCACGATGATGGTGATGCGACGTGGGAAACAGGAGAATATCTACAAAATGCTTATAAGGATTTTTATAACAAATGGTTCGTAACTCAAAATCTTGGGACGAGATTCTTATAAGGGGGGAGGGCTGTAACACCTCGGTGTTAAGCATGCATTAACATTTTACAAATCATGAGCATAATCATTATTATGCATTCATAAGCATGGCATGAAATATAGAATTGAAACATACTAATGAAACATGTATGTTGCATAGTTTTGTTTTAATAGATTAGATGCTATGTTTGTTTTGCCATGTGTGTACCTTGGTTGATCACTTAGACCACTTAGAAGTAATTAGGATGCAATTTGGAGCAAGGTGTATATTCAAAGTTTTCTCAAATTTTGCTTTTAAAAATAATCTTCTAAAATAGGGTTTTTGATTTAAATTAACTTTAAATCTATAGTTCAAAATCTAATTGGATTTTTGGCCTTACTCTTTTTGGCAAAGTTGTAGAGTACATTTTTCTGAGCAACTTCTATTTTGGGTCCAACTTTTGAAATTACTTTGAAAAGGTTTAAAAATTCATTTGAATGAATTTGGGGAAGGAAATAAAAAAGGAAAGATCACATTTTTACTTAATAGGCCACCGCCTCCCTTCTGGCCTGCTCGCGGATTCGGCCCGCAGCGCCCGCGCGCTCGCGCTCCCGCCCCGCTCCAGCGCCGCGCGCTTCGCCCTGGTCCAACAGCCGCTTTGTCGGCCTAGGCCCACGCCGCGCCTCCTACTCGCCCACGCCCGCGCGCCTACGTCCTGACCGCAGCAGATGCCCGCCGCCGCGTCGTCGCCATGCGTCGGCGATGGCGGCACCTGGCCGTCCCGGTCGCCCCCGCGCCCCACGCGCTCGCCTATACCTCCGCACGCGCGACTGACTCCCCTGCGCTCTCTCTCATTTTCCTCTCACACGCCAGCAGCAAAGCACGCACACGAGCTCACCTCCGCCACCGCCCGCACCAGCGCCTCGCCGGAGTTAGCCATTCCAGCCGCTCCAATTCGCCAGAGCTAGCTTCGTCTTCGCCGTTGCTTCGTTTTGCCATCGCGTAGCTGGTGCTCGCGTCGGTTCGCCTTGGTAAGCTTTCACCGGCCGTGAATCGCTCATCGGAGTGAGCTCCTCCTCGTCGGAGTGCTCCGCTCCGTGGACATCTCTCCGCTTCGCATCCCGCTCTCTTTTCTCACGCACGAGCACCACACCGCGTCACTGAGGCTCCTGAGCGCCTCTACTCACCGTGCCGTGGCTGGGGACGCCCCACCGGCGACGACCCACGCCGCCGCTCCACCATGCACGGTAGCGGCCGGCTTCCCGAGCTCCTTGGCCCATGCCACAGGCACCGTTGGGTTTGCGCGAGGGTGGGGAGCACGCTGGTCACCTTAGCTGACCGGAGACCTCACCGTCAGCGAGCTCTCGCCGCCGGTGATCTCCTCTGGTTTCTGTTCGACTGACGGGTGGGGCCCAGTCGGCCTTAGGGGCCACTGTCAGCCGCAGGGGTGCAAGCCTGGGTACAGATCCGGGTGGATCTAGCATTTATGCCTCGGTTTTCAAAAAGGGTTTTTAAGAAATGATTTTCAGAAAATGTTGTAAAGGCTTCAAAAATCTATAGTTTGCTCATTTTAGCTCCAAATCGAGTGAGACCAATTTTGTTGTGTTTCTTAGAAGTAGATCTACAATATAAAAATGTTGCATGTCAGTTTTGGGATATATTTATATAGGGCTTTAGTTAATTCTTGTAATTGCTGTTATCTTAGAAAATGTCTAGTAAATAGAATAATTATCAAAAAAATATGGTTCTAGTTTTGTTAATCTCCTTTAGTGATGTACTTTGTAGGAAAAATATATGTCATGCATGTTCTGTAGAGAAATATTGATGTGTAGTTCAAGTGCCTTTAATTGATGATTTTTGTTATTTTGATAGAGAGCAAAAATTGTATAAAACATGTGTATGATAAGTTTTGTGCAGTGATTGTTTACTGTGTAGAACATAGAAAAAATATTAAATTTGTTGTTTGATACTTTTCATAATACAAAGTATTTTCATGCTCATATTTATGCCATAGCTTGTCATTTTTGTGTAGGCTGTTATACTTATCCAAATGCCATGAAAATTTTATGGTAGTCTACTTAGAGTAGTACTATGCTACTGTAATTTTCTTAGATTTTTCTGTGCTACCAAAATAGGTGTTGTTGTTCAAACCTAGTTTCAATTAGGGTTTAATTAACCTTTTTAATGCATGTTTAGTTAATAATGCTTGCTTTGGTGTATCTTTGAAGCATCTTAGCTTGTTGTGGTGACTTGGCATGTTAGTACAGTGGTTGTAGTAGTAGTATAGTAGTACATGTTCTTGGATGATGTTGGCTACCTTGTAGAAGAGCTATACTTCTACTATGTCCAATAAAGTTAAACATGTTCATCTACATTCCATGCATCATGATCATTACATGTCATCTCTCTGATGCACCTATGCATGAGCACTTATACATCTGCATCATACAGGATCGTAGGAGGAGTTGCTAGTAGCAGTTCAAGAAGAGCAGACTGGGACAGATCCACAAGAAATCCAGGCACAGGAGGTGCCAGAGGAAGAGGGGCAAGGAGAGGACTTGCCCGAGTGCGTGGATCATCAACCTAGTTCGTTCGAACGAGGCAAGCCCCGAAGTATTCTAAGTCTCCTACTTTATAAAAGCAATTCTTTCTATATATGAGTTTATATATTGTTGCATTAAGTTGTAGGAGTTGATTGAAACCGTTGATGCATTTATTACTATCCTTGCCTACCTTATTACCTTTTTACCCTGTTAGGTCAGGATCGAATAACTGCTTAGCCTTGCTTAGACTGGTAGCGATCGGTGATTTCCGGTCACCTACATTTATAGGTGGTTACTGGAAGAATTTAGCTATGGAAAGAATGATACCCTAGAATTAACCATGTGTGATGGATAATTGGAGACCGGACGAAAAAGTTAGAGGCAACCAGACAGGGTTCTGGGGTGCTGTTAGTTTTCCGTCTGTGTCGATTAAGGACCAATCGTTGCTCGTCCCTCTTGTCATGTTGAACGTATGCCTCATATTTAGCTGGCCGAATAAAGTACCTTTCGACCGTGAAGCTAGTGACACTATTTGAGCCGGGATAAACTCGGATTGGTAGACTGGTGCTGAAGGGGGTATGACGGGGACGCGAAGAGTGAGCCCAAGGTGTGTCCTGGCTGTCGAGCGGTCCATAGGTAGTGCGGTCCATGACTGTTATCCCGTGGCTACTTGGAAAGTGTCATTAGTGATCTATAGCTCATTTGATCGGTGAGTGTGGTTTGTGTGAGGAATAAATCACCAGCTGGTTAGGAATCGATTCAAATCATCATCGCTCCTAGATAGTGAGCACTTGACTCGAGCTACATCATCGTAGTAATTATGATGGAGCACTGATGGTTATCTGGATGGTATGGGATATGCTAAATCTAAGTTGGTAACTAGATGTTATTGGTTAATCAAATGATTGCTATAGTATAGGTGCTTACCTAGATGGATAGGTCATAATAAAGATGATGCAAAGTACTTAAAATGGTTTCTTCATGATAGCTTATGCTTTTCGCAAACGAGTCAGCTAGCCCACTAAAGAAAGCCTTGCATAATCCTTGGTGTCGCTTTATTTTGGTTTAAGATGGGTAAGTCTAGCTGAGTACCTTCTTGTACTCAGGGCGTTGTTCCCATTGTTGTTGCAGATGGTCAAATGTACTACGGCTATTGCATTAACTGCCTGTACCCAGTGATGGGCGACAACTAGGACCAAGGGCAATGGTCACTCCATATCTCTCATCTGATGCTTTTGTTGGAGATGACTACCTACTAGCACTGTATTTGAACCAAAAGTGTGTGTGTGGCTTTAAAACTATTTGCTTCTGCTATTTCAGTTTGAACTTGGGTTGTAATAACTTTATGTTCTAAACTCCAATGTATCCAACTGTCGTTGCGAACTTTATGTAACATGTGACGGTGATTGCTAAACTTGTACGATCTTGGTTTGTATGTTGATTGGTTTGAAATCCTTCGTGGTTTCACGGACTACCAGGTTATACGGGTTTAAGTTTGATAAATTATCTGCTTTGGTGGAAGATTTCCTTACTTAATCTCGTATAATTGGTCAGTTCTGTTACAGAGGTCTAGCCTGACAAGACAAGAGGGGGGAAAGAAGATAGAGACAACGGTATTTGGGTCATTTCATGTGGCCAGAATCGCAAAAGATATTGAAAAAGCTAAGAAAATACAAGAAATACCAAAGTAGCTAGGAGTCAATACTCAAGTACCATTTTAGCAAAGCCCCCGTTAGAGGTACCATTTTAGCGAAGCCCACCATACTGGGTACTAAAATCCCAATTCTCTCCTCTCCGCACACCCGTTTGCCGCCATTCACTACACATATGCCATATACGTCCAGCGCCGCACAGTTCGTATCCACCATGGCGTATGTCACCCCCTGCATAGTCATCGGCCGGCTTGCCCCCCATTTTTGTTGCCCTCCGCCTTGGCCCCCTCCCCCACCCACACACACTGACACACACACACACACAAATCATCATCGCCCATTGCCTCAATGCCCTGGTCTTCGTCGGTCGTCGCCTTAATGCCCTGATCTTCATCAGCCACCGCCCCATCACTTTTATCCACCTCCCCATCCGGCAGCGCTCTTTGCCCACGTCTACTACCTACCCGCTCTGACCTTCGGTAGCCATGTTTCGTGACAAGATGGGCCCATTGAGGAATCGATGTAAGGATCTACTCTAGAGGTTTAGGCAAGGATAGCATATAGAAACCATCACTCAAGCCCTCACACTAGCAGATGAAGGTGGTCATTCTATTGTAACATGAAATTTGGTTGTTTATTTGATGGTGCAGCAGGGCATTGGTTTGATGTCATCGGATTTGGCTAAGAAATCCATTCGATCCACAGTCATCTACTACGAGTTCACCTCATAACTTGCCCCCCAACAGTGTGGAGAATGTGGCGTCTCACTGGCAACACTCTTAGCATTGAAGCTCTAGGACCAAGCCAAGAAAGAGTTGGAGAGAGGAAGAGACATACCTAATGTTGAGTGTGTGTACCCTTACTCCACCATGTCATTGACACGGCGAATGGTCGCTCAAAGGACCCGGCGAATTGCTGATGCGAAGCGGTGCATCATGTCAGATTTATCATACATTGAGGTCAATAGATAAGATTGGGTGTTTGCCAAGGTGCTAAAGAAGCTTGGCAACCCCAAGGTTCAAGCTATAGAAATTCTTAAGGCTGGTGGAATGTTAGTTGATGAACTGAAGTCTACCCAGGCAAAGCTCCTGCATGCCCAGCTTGCTCATGATCTTCTTTGTGGCAATCGCTTGAATGACCATAGTAAGGATTCTATTTTGCGATCTTCACTACGCACTCTTCATGAGCTGTCAAGTGCATATCCCAAGTCATTGGTTGTTGGTCTGCATTGTTCGAAGTTACTGGTTGTGCTTGGGCACCTCGATACCGCTGAGAAGGAATGCTGCAGGGCACTCCACATTGATAAACCTGATGACCCAAGGGACCATGACACCCCCCTTGGGGTCCACCAAGGGTTGGAAGTATGATGATAGAGTATAACTAATGATGTACTCAATGTCGTGGTGATCATGGTGCATGAAAGGTTCAATGCTCTGATCGAAGAACAAAAGGCATATTTTCTTTCAGTAGAAGTGGACAGACTCTTGAAACTCTATGAGGATGACATGGGGAAAAGTCTACTACCATCCATGAGGCAATCTGCTATTACAAGTCTCAGGCTCACTTACCTTGGGATTTTTGGAGGTGTCCATTTGAGAGTGACTCATGTCGGCGCATCAGAGCTTCAAATGCTATACCATATCTATGATCATATTATTGTTGATGAGACCGTGCACAGTGTTGTTCTCGCACGACTGATGTCATGCCAATTCATTCCAGATTCTGAGAATCCTTGTGAGGCTTTGTATCTTGCCAGATATGACGAAGGCTGCGATAGACTGTGTTACACTAGTTTAGATGCTTTATTTGTTCATATCAATCAAGTGCTTACTGGAAGAAAAAAGAAAACCATTTGCCAACTTCCTTCACTCGCCATCTTTCAAGAATGTGTTTCTCGATTTCAACTTGAGGTTAATATATGTTTTGCAATTCTTTCATGGCTTTCATTTTGGCAGTTGATTAATTACAGTCACCAAATTAATGCTTAAGGTTTTTCCCTTGCAGGACTTACATGCCTCAAATGCTCTCAAGAAAGCGTGGCTTTAGCTTTTGCAAAGTTTCGCTATTGATAAACATGAATCAATGATGGTACTGGTTGCCACAACAAAATGGGTATGGTTACTCCACTTTTAGTTTACTGTAATCATATGCTTAGCCAATCGTGGAATCACATACTGTAGTTTATCTACTTACATCTCTATTAGTGTTCAACACCAAGCAAGAGAGGAGAGACGAGAGCGTAAGAGGGAAGATCAAGTCAATAATGAGCCAAATCAATGAGGGAGCCAGCCCCTTCTCCCCCTCTCCCCTTTTATGGGAAGGTGGGAGGGGAGGTTTTCATTATTTCCCTTAGTGGGGCTTGTATTTTACAAAAAAAAATATAGTGGCTACAATAGGGCTACAAATGGGCCCTAAGTATTACCTTACAAGCCCAGAGCTATGTAACTAGGCCATGTAAAACACTAATGAGGTCCCTAACATATAACACACCACAACAGTAGCACCTCAGCTATTCGGTTTTGATCGAAAGTATAACTACAAGACCCAATAGTTGAATACAACCAACTGTGGCCCAATTACAACTCAGTTCCGACACACAGCTCTTGTCTATAAAGAGATATTCTATGGATGATTTATCTTTAGCTAGTCTTCAGTGTTAACCTTCACTCGAACCTTCGTGACTCTGTCTTTGGCAGCTTGCTCCTTCGTATGGCCTTGAGCCCTTAATACCTTCTTTTCATAACCGAGCCTTCACCAAAGACATAGATGTAGTCGAGGTAGGTGAAGAAGTCGATGTAGGCGTGGTAGTCGTAGATGATCATGACATGTCTTCAAGCTTTCACTCATGGGCACCAAGCAAGGCTTTTGTCTTCGAGTAGACGGCTTGTCCAATTTGCTCTTTGCCATCCCCTCTTGGTTGGCGCTTGTGAGAAACTCTTTCGCGTGCTTGAGGTAGACGATGTAGGCGTGGTTAATGTCACTGGTGTCATAGATGGAGATCCCCGTGTCGACTATGACGAAGTTGATGGTGCCCCTTGCTGAAATGTTGATGATGGCGTAGCCAATGATGTCGAAGTTGAAGTCAAAGACCCTTGCCAAATGTTGACAAAGGCATAGTCGATGATGCCGAAGTCGGTGACAAAGCCCATCGCCATAACTCTACCAAAGTCTCGAACAGTGGATCACCGAAGTTTCAATAGCGAAGTGGGGAGAAAAAAAGAGAGAGCGGATGATGCAATTGTGAGAGAGTGCCCTGATGGGACCTAACGTTTAGTACTGGTACGATTGCATTGGTGTCTTATCATTTCCTTTTTGTGGGAGCGAGATGGGCGAGAGATAAATCTAGAAGATAAGCAACATGTCGACGTTTCATACCAGGGTACCATATCAACTAGTAAATTTAGCGTCATGTGTGGGCTTCACATGGCCTAGCACTTGCCTTTTAGCTTTTGTGGCACCCTCTTGTCATAGAGAATGCCAAAAGCTTGACGCCACTTGATCCACCATGCTTTGATTCTATGGCTAACGTCCGCATCAATATCTCCATCCTTCTGTTGCATCGATCTTAGATACCGAAAGGTATCCTTCTTAGGCACTACTTGACCTTCCAAACTCGCATCTCCCTCCTCCTGTACAACTCCGCCAAAGTCGCATCTCATGTATTCGGTTTTAGTTCTGCTCAATCTAAAACCTTTAGACTCAAGGGTCTGCCGCCATAACTCTAGTTTCCTATTTACTCCCGCCTGGCTTTCGTCCACTAGCACTATTTTTTGTGCTCAAAATATATTCTTTGGCAATTGCATTAGGCACTGAGCTCGTGTCTACTCCCTCCGTCCCTTAACATGTGTCGTCCTGGGATTAAAATGTTGTCCCTTAATGTCTTTCGTCTGCCTATTGACACGGGTTCCTAGGTATAGGTTCAGATTCCCACGACGTCACACGTTGGTCGCCCCCTCACACCACCACGCACAAGCCCATGCAAATGTTCACAAAAAAACTGAAGCATTATTGACCTCTCCATTCTATAGTAATCTGCAACTAGGAAAGGCTATTTTATAGGCTTCCTTGTTTCCTTAGTCAAATTCTACTGCGACACACATTAAGGGACAGAGGGAGTATTTCAGAAACTCTACTAAAAACTGTTTTTTTTTTCCAAATCACTTTTTTTTTTTAAAAAGAGAAATATTTTCCTAATATATATTGTGAAACATTTTGTCATCAGTGAGTGGGAGGTTTTAGAGTTATAGGCTGAGAGAGAGGAATAAAGAAACACATATATGGGTGGGGTGTGGGCCCCTTACCACAATCAAACAAGTTCATTGTTTGACGAACACAAAAAAACAGCGCTTTACTCTACTTATATAATGGATCGGAGTACGAGCTAGTTACAATTTTTTGAGGCTGTGAGCAGCGCATCGTTTGAGTTCTTATTGCTGTTGACTACTCGTAGCAGTAGTTTATTCGACGAGGCATCAACTTCACTCCTCTCTACAGTTTTATCGTTCGATCAAGATACTAAGCAGGATCAAGGCCTGAAGAAAGCCGGGTGCATCCTGCCGGCACCCTGGTAGGAGGTGTTCTTGAGGTGCTCCGGTGCGGCCTCGAACGAGTGCCGCCTCGCCAGCGACAGGATCTTCTTGTCGGCGGCGATGAAGTAGGCCATCCCAGCAACTGACGAACATCGCCGACAATGTGAATGAACTCGATCGTCAGATTATATATATATATATATATATATATATATATATATATATATATATATATATATATATATATATATATATATATATATATATATATATATGGGTCAAGCCGGCAAATGGCGATTGTCGAAACAGCAAGGAAGAAGTTCTGGGATTGAAATGTTGTCCCTTAATATCTGTCATCTGCCTATAGACGCGGGTTCCCAAGTATAGGTTTGGATTCCCACGACGCCACGCACTAGTCGCCCCCCTCACACCACCACGCACAAGCCCATGGCAGATGTTCACAAAAAAAGTGAAGCATTATTGACCTTTTCATTCTATAGTAATCTGCAACTAGGAAATGCTACTTTATAGGCATCCTTGTTTCCTGAGCCAAATTCTACGGCGACACACATTAAGGGACAGAGGGAGTATTTTAGAAACTCTACTAAAAAAATGTTTTTTTTAATTTCCCAAACACTTTTTTTTTTAAAAGAGAAATATTTTTCTAATTTATATTGGGAAACATTTTGTCATCAGTGAGTGGGAGGGTTTAGAGTTATAGGCCGAGAGAGAGAGAGGAATAAAGAAACAGATATATGGGTGGGGTGGGCCCATTACCACAATCAAACAAGTTCATTGTCGAGGTCCTTGAGGAACACAAAAAGCAGCGCTTTACTCTGCTTATATAATGGATCGGAGTACAAGCTAGCTACAACTTTTTGAGGCTGTGAACGCATCGTTTGAGTTCTAGTTGCTGTTGACTACTCGTAGCAGTAGTTTATTCGACGAGGCATCAACTTCACTTTAAGGAGAGTATTATTCACTTTAAGGCGTTGTGTCCACAGTGGCTGTATGAATGTAGTAAGTATACGTACCTCGCGAGCATCGCTTGGCGAGGGCAAGCTTCTGGTCATGTGATGCACGGCTCACCGTCGACATGCTGGTTTTCTTCTTGTGTTCGCAATGCGACTATATGCGATTGCAGTTGCAGACTGCAGTGTTAGGAGAAGTTGGCTAATGATGATTGAATGAAGCGGCAGTGGGTTGCGCGCGACTTCCAGGGCTCAAGGGAGGCTGGCCTGTTCGCTTAAACTTATTAGCCTAGTTTATCGGTCATGAAACATTGTTTTTCTCTCATAACAAATCAGATTCAGTCAGCTTATCATCCACTGAAACCATGAAGTTAGCAACTGTAAGGATGAGCGGACTGTGGACGCCGGCCAGGGAGAAGCGGCGGGCAACACTACGGGATACAGTAGATTTGCCGAGTGTCAAGGGCACTCGGCAAACGCCAAAAAACACTCGGCAAATACTTTGCCGAGTGTTACACTCGGCATACAGCACACGGCATTGATTTGTCGGCAAACAGTAGTTTGCCGAGTGTTTTTCATCGGGCACTCGGCAAACAGTTTGCCGACTGTCAGTAAACACTCGGCAAAAATAAACTCTCGGCAAAAAAAAATTAACGGGATGGAACGGCGATGTCGATTTTGCCGAGTGCACGACGGAAAACACTCGGCAAAGTTTCTCAACTTTGCCGAGTGTCAGAACTAAAACACTCGGCAAAGTTTCCCAAGTTTGCCGAGTGTCATAAATAAGACACTCGGTAAAGTTTCCAAAGTTTGCCGAGTGTCAGAACCAAAACACTCGGCAAAGTTTCCAAAGTTTGCCGAGTGTCAGAAATAAGACACTCGGCAAAGTTTCCAAAGTTTGCCGAGTGTTAGAACTAAAACACTCGGCAAAGTTTACCAAGTTTGCCGAGTGTCAGCACTAAAACACTCGGCAAACAAGCTCCAGCGGTCAGATTTTTATGGTCACTTTGCCGAGTGTCCACTGGAATACACTCGGCAAAGAAGGTTACCAGAATGGAAAATGGTCTCTTTTTTAATAATGTCACATATCTGTCAATCCACAAAAAAAACCATGACAATTCACAATAAAACATCATGACAGGCATAATTATTTGTCACAGGTATCATAATTCACAATAAACCATCATCATAATTCACAATAAACCATCATCACATGTCACAATAAACCATCATCTCAATTTACAATAAACCATCATCACAAGTCACAACTAAGACACAATACAAATGCAATCACTGCGTAGGCCCTTGGAACCTCTGCGACAAATCCGGGTCTTGAAACTGATTATTTGATGCCGCCGATTGATTCTGCACAAAAGAGAAGTATTCGAAACAGTGTTAGCTTCCTTTTTAACAGTGTTAGACTTCATATTGCAAAGTGAATTTCAGTATCGAAATGTGTGCATCTAAAGCACTCGGCATTGTCACTGTTTCCCGTAGAGGAGGTTTCTCTTTTCTTTAAACCGTGTCAAGAGTTGAAGGGATGAAAAGTGCATGCATCCAGTCAATGAGGCACGTTACCTTATCCTGCTACAAAGATTTCTTTAACCAATTCTGCAGGTTCGTTGCTGCAGAGCTACACGGCCTGCCTCTCTGAATAATATTTAGAAGCGTGCATGAATGCATATACAGACACGCGTCATTCATAGGGAACAGTATTAAACTGCTGGCAATGATTCCAACATATTTTAACTGCATTATGGATTCAGTACCGACCTTCCTTAGGTACGTGTTGCTGTATTCAGCTATATACGGTGGGTTTGACACTTGGAGCTAGGCACCGTGGAGGTTAAAATATAGTGACATGATTGGCCGTTTTATAATCTCCTAGTTGTAGTAACATGCACGCTGACTGGCTCTATCTTGCTTGTGTGATGACTGAATCTTATTATGTGTAGTAGTGGTCGTGGATGATGCAAAGAATTAAACTGGGAAGCATATGTCGTCAGGTGGTTAATGAGCCTCTTACACGCAACTGAAAGTACCAATCAACACAAACCTCCGGAACCTAGGCCTTTTTCATTGACTATAAACAAATGTGTGGTCTCCATTAGATCTTGGAAAGAAGACAGATAGCCAGAATGCGGTCATAACAAGACCGATGTATCCCTGAGTACTTTTTTCATTGAAAGCAGTAAAGGAGCTTGCTGACACTTTGGACAGCTTATTTAACACATTCCTAAAAGTATGTCAAATATTTTATGGGAGATATCAAGGTGTCAAGTGACTCACAGGAGTAGTTGTGGGTGGCTGAGGTGAAGGGAATAGCATCGGTGGCGGTGGCAAAGGTTGACCCATACTCGATGCAAAATTCTGCATGTATTGGAACATTTGGTCCATCCTCAAGACTTTCTTCGTCCATCCTCTGCCGCTCGGCCTCTAACTGCTCCACCCTCGCCTCCATCTCCTCCCGTTGCTTCTTTTCTGCTTCCACCTGGGCCTAAAATATTTCATCGCAATGTTACAATGCAAAGCAATGCAAAGCTAAAGTACGTAAGAACCAACGAATGATGAATGGAAGAGAAAGAACCTGGAGAGCCTCTATCTGGAACTGTGCAGTGGTCGGCCGTGGGCGTATCGCTGGGCTCGAGTCCGTGCTCCTTGCTCTGATCTGGGAGAGAGTGGGAGTAGAGGCCGTGTCAATTACGCTGTCGCCAATCCAATACCGACCATGCTTCTTGCCTCCTCCCACCCTCATCATGATTTCTCCATCAATATCCTGGGAGCTCGGATCGAACTGTGGCCCGTGAACCTCCCTTGCCATCGTTGTATACTGGGTGACGCGGCTGTGGATGCTTGGATGGCTGTACGCCTCAGGCGGGTCCTCCGGGTTGAAGTCGATGTCGGCCGTCGCCTTGCCCTTTTTGGACAAAACCCATGCCTTGAGCTGGGAGCAAGACTGGCCATCATGTGACGACGACTACGGCAAAAATGCAAAATGATTAGAAATTATGCAGAATTGAGCGTTAGAATACAGAAATGGAGCTGCATACCCATTTTTCCCTATATTCATCAAGGCTCAGGCTGCCTTGATGGTGTGATGTACCTGGCATCTGCAAACGCCGCTCCCGGCAAGCAAGGTGGTGCTCCAACCACCCGGGCTGCAACCACTCATCCACCATCTTTTCCCAGCACCGGATATGCGCTCGGCACCACCACGGAGGCACCTACATCATCAAGCATGTGACTTATGAAAAAATAAATTAAGCGTAATTAATCTCAAATAAAGTAAGTATCAACGTTCTTTGCTTACACTCATGAATTGGTCCTTGGTCAGGTTCATTGTCCTTGCCTCTTCTTTTTTAACCTTCATGGTTCTGTATTGAGCGTAGAACTCGATGATGGCCTGGACGCGCGCCTCGTAGTGCATGTCCTTCACGAGCTTCTTGGCGGCTTGTTCAGAGACGGACTTCGCCTTGGCCTCGAATCCCTCCTGGCATCTGTAGAAGTCCTGCATATAGAGGCGATGTATAAAGTTATTATTTCAAGAATGTCCAGTGAAGGTGATGTATTGAGCAATGTAGTATGAAGAATACTTACCCATAGCTCGCCCTTCACCCGCTCCGCTATGTTGGTGAATCTCCTGCGATCACGATCAGAGACGTCGGGGGCGGCGACGTAGTGGTCCCACGTGTAGGCCGGCTCCCGCTGTCCGGCGTACACCACCAAGCCAGGGAAGTGTTCCCTGCACAAAAGGCCAAGGATGCCGTTGACCTTGCGGTTGTGATCACCCCCACTGAGCTTAATCCAACTCCTGCACAAGTGATTAATATAAATTATTAGTTTCTTTTATAATTTTCAACATATCAAAATTATTGCGAATATTTAAAGTTACTTACCTGGTCCCTGTCGGTTTAATCAGCGGGCGTTTATGCTCAGGTATCGGACGCCTCGGGAGGGACGAGGGACCTCGCAACCAGATCTTGGACTGGGCATCCCCTGCCTCCTCCCCCTCTCTCTCCCCCTCCTGCTCATGCTCCTGCTCCTGCTCCTGCTCCTCCTCCTCCTCCTCCTCACCAGAGGCGTGTGCGGAAGGTACCTCCTCCTCCTCAGACGTCGGGGGGTTAGGTTCAGGCGACGGGGTCCTCGCCCTACCCTTCCGTCAACCCCTCTGCCTCTGCCTCTGTCTCTGCTCCTGCTCCTGGTCCTGCTCCTCCTCCTCCTCACCCCTGCCTCGAGGCCTACCTCGACGCCTCCCAGAACCTGACCCTAACCCAGAACCTGAACCTGAACCCCTCCCTACAGCGGCGATTCTCTCGCAAATCGCCGCGAGCTTCCTCGTAGCGCCCACCATTGCTCAATTACCTGCAAATAAAAAGAGTAAACCAATCAGCACAGATAAACAAAACATACTTAGAAAGATATGATAAATAATAAATAAATTAGTATGACTCATACATGTATTAGAAATAATCGTCATGATCGGGATTAGCTGGATCATAAGTCTCATCATCACTATCACGCATGTCGATATAATCATGCCCGTGCTCCGAAGGAGGAATGTCGTGATCACTGTCATTGCCTAATTGTAATCGCTGAAGTAGTTCTAAGTCCTTCTCATTCTGAACCTCGTCTCCAGCGTCCTCATCAACAACCCCTTCATTGTCTACTTCCATTCCGATCGCTTCGGTTAAATCTATCACAAAACTCCCTTCGAGCCCATCTTCTTGGAAGAACTCTCCGTCATATGTGTTGGGGTCTATATTGTAATCTTCATTGTTTGGTACAGGTAGTTTACCGTGTGGCGATACCTTGTACACAACATCCCAACCCTTAAGACGGTTGTCGGTTTGGCACGGGTATGACAAATAATAAACTTGTGTGGCCTGTTGAGCCACAATATAGACGTCGTCTCCTGGTAAGACGGATGATTGTCGAATTTCAACTAGCCCAAGATTAGGGGTGCGTCTCACGACATCTGGATCAAACCAATGACATTTGAATATGACTGGATTAAGAGGTTTGCAACCATGAAAAGTTAGTTCGTATATTTCTTCAATTATTCCGTAGTACTCGACCCCATCAAAGCCTAGCGTAAAAACTCCGGTATTTGTGGTTCTTCGATTGGGCCGACTCTGCTCGTGCCTTGTTGTGTGAAAGCGATATCCATTGACGTCATAACCGGTAAACGACTTGACCTTATAGGAACAACCATTGGCAACCTGTCTCAACTCGACATTCATAGACGCTTCGGTTTGGCCCTACAAGTTCAAGCAGGGTGGTGCATTTTATTATTTGCATGTACAAGCAACTTGTAATATCAAACTAAGTACGAGCTAAATTGGACTGTACCTTCTGCTTGAACCAAGAAATGAAATCGGGTTTTCCATTTCCCGCACCCTCTTTGAGAAGGGTATCACTTTCGTGCGGGGTAGGTTTCCTTGATTTACGCCAGAATTGACGATGAAATTCCCTGTACCAATAAGAAACATGAGAGTTGGACATAGAAAAGCGACTACTTGAGAACAAGTTTGTTGAGAACATACATCATGTATGGCTCCACCTCGGATAGGTTGGTCAACACATACAGCATGATAATGCGCCATTCTTCATGTTTCAAGGTCTTATGGGTCGCACCACTTGCACTTCCGAGTTGCCCTCGAAAAATGCTAAGACTCGATTCATCTCCGTCGGCATTGTAACGAGATGGTGGATTATGCACACTAGGAAGGTTGTCGGCATAGTATTTTGTTGTGAAGTTTGACACCTCCTCCAGAATGTATGCCTCTGCAATGGATGCTTCAATTTTGCATTTATTTTTACATTTAGTTCGAAGAACCTTTTGACATCTCTCAATCGAATAGCACCAACGGCCCTGCACAGGCCCCCCCATTCTTGCTTCATACGGGAGGTGTAGAATCATATGCTGCATCGGATTGAAGAAGCCGGGTGGAAAGATCTTCTCCAACTTACAGAGCAACACAGGCGCCATTTTTTCCATTTCTGCAACCACGGTACGAGATAACTCCTTGGCACAAAGCTGGCGAAAGAAATTGCTCAACTCCGCTAGCACCTGCCAGACATGATCAGGGACATAGCCTCGAACCATCACCGGAAGTAGACGCTCAAGCCATATGTGGTAATCATGACTCTTGAGCCCGTTGACTCGCATAGTAGCTAAGTTCACTCCCCTCTTCAGATTCGCTGCATACCCATCAGGGAACATTAACGTTTGGAACCATTCTAGTACCTCCCTCCTTTGGGCCCTCGTCAGGACGAAATCGGCCTTAGGCTTTCTCCACGACTTGCCGGCTCTAGGAGGCGCCATGTCCAACTTTGGTCTGTCGCATAACCTCGCTTGATCCATTCTAGCCTTAACGTTATCCTTTGTCTTATCAGGAATGTCCATGATTGTACCAAAAATTGCCTCAGCGATATTCTTTTCAGTGTGCATTACATCAATATTATGTGGAAGAAGAAGATCATCAAAATAGGGGAGGTTCCACAAGCACGACTTCCGAGTCCAAGCATGTTGCTCACCATATCCCACAAAACCACCTTCTTGTTTATTGACCTCGAGAGCATCTAACTGAGCACGAACCACGGCTCCTATCATCATCTGCGGTGCAGGGTCTGTAACTACGACATCTTTCGTAAAGTTCTTGATGTCTAGTCTGAATGGATGGTCAGGAGGGAGGAATTGTCGATGTTTGTCGAACGAAGAATACTTTCCACCCTTCGTCAACCAAATGAACATCAGAGAAGCCTTGCATACTGGGCATGGGAACCTCCCGTGAACACACCAGCAGCAGAAAATCCCATATGCCGGCAAGTCATGCAGGGAGTACTGGTACCAAACATGCATTTTGAAGTTTGTCTTTGTAGCTCGGTCGTATGTCCATACCCCTTCCTCCCAAGCACGGATCAAATCATCAATCAGAGGCTCCATGTACACACTCATATTATTCCCCGGGTGTTCTGGAATTATCAACGATAAGAATATGTTCTGTCGTTGAAAGATGACGCCAGGGGGGAGATTGAGGGGGATAACGAACATGGGCCAACAGGTGTACGGGGCAGCCGCCATTCCGTAAGGATTAAACCCATCTGTTGCCAGCGCAACACGTACATTACGAGCCTCTAAAGCTTTCTCAGGATAAATCTCATCAAACCTTGTCCAGGCTTCACCATCGGATGGGTGTACCATCTTCTCAGGATTGTATCGACGTCCGTTTTTGTGCCATGTCATCTGTTTCGCAAATTCCACAGTCATGTAAAGCCGTTGGATCCTCGGTATGAAAGGAAGGTACCGTAGGATCTTCACGGGGATTGCGAGCTGCCTCTTCTGACCATCACCAGAGTCTACCTCTAGGAACCTAGACGATTCGCACTTCACACAGTACTTTTCTTCCGCATACTCTTTCCTAAATAAGATGCATCCCTTCGGACAAGCATGTATCTACTCGTATGGCATCTTAAGTGCACGAAGGAGTTTCTGTGCCTCATACATGCTCTTTGGCAAGATGTGACCATCCGGGAGCAGGCTACCAAAAACTGCCAGCATAATATCAAAGGCGTCTCGACTCAAGGTAAACTGAGACTTCACAGCCATTAGACGTGCAATGGCATCCAGTTGAGAAACCTTGGTATGCCCGTGAAGGGGTTGCTGTGCCGCAGACAACATGTCATAATACGCCTTTGCGGTAGCCTCTGGCTCCTCCTCCCTACTTGCTTCATCGAAGTGTGCTTCATGGTAGTCATTTAACATGTCTCCCACTCCGGCATCATCATCATATTCCTCGATGCGTTGTCTCAAGACCTCGTCTCTCCCACGATCGGCTTCACCATGGTAGGTCCACCTGGTGTAGTCTGACGTAAATCCATTCTTCACAAGATGTTTGCCCATGTCTAGCTTGGTTTGCCGACGCATGTTTCCACATTTGCTACATGGACACCAAGTCGATCTAGCTCCTTTGACAATTGCAAACGCCCGTTCCAAGAAAGCATCCGTCTTGTCGATCCATTCATTGGTCAACGAATTCTGACTAGAGCGGCCCGTGTACATCCACTCACGGTCATCCATCCTCTAGCATATCAGCGAGTAATATATAAAATCACGTTGCATCTACACGTTCCTATAATGTCTATTAGGTAAAGATAGGTCCTAATCCCACCCGAGGATATGTAGTGGGTTTAGTTTCCATGCTCTACTCCGATCTAAGATAGAATTTCGGCATCACCTCCCCGCTGTTCTCCAAATACACGTCCCAGAAGGGAGATTGTGTATTCGGAGAACAACAGGGAGGTGCTGCCGAAACTCTATCTCGGATCGGAGTAGACCATGGAAACTAAACCCGCTACACATCCTCGGGCTGTCCAAAAAACGTGGACAATTCGAAACAGATACGGTTATATATATGCAAAAATTTGTATATTTCCAACCGTATCTCTTTCGAACGGGAGACGCCTAACTAGGTTACGTGATATATGAACATCAAATGAAAAGAGGTGTATGATGCCTCACCTTGCTATCCGGCAAAGTGACGAGTCAAGGACGGTCCTTGTGAGTCTCTCCTGCAACAAAATGAACATATAGTAGTGTCAAGTCAAAATTTTGGCAGCACCTCCCCTGCACGGGGAGGTTTCCAAAACCTGCATCAAATATAACGGCACGATGGCCGACAACCACATCCACACCAACAGAACGGCACGATGGCCGACAACCACATATAGCTCACAAGAAAGCAAATAATTCATGGTTTATCCTTTTCTAATTTCTAAAAAAAAGTCATATCACCTCTATAGACATCCTACTACCAGTCATCACTAATGGGGTGTTCTTTGCTTTCCAGTCCCGCTAGCCTACTACGCCCACCTTGCCGCATTCCGTGCACGCTACTATGTGGAAGGTGAAAGCTCAGATGGTGGGTCAACCCCTGGCAGCAGCGGGCAGACAGTAGCCCGGGAGGGGCCTGTGGAGGTGCGTCAACTTCCGAAGATCAAGGACAACGTGAAGGACGTTATGTTCTACTGCTGAGTTGCTCCAAGTTCGGCATTCAAGCTTTCTTTTTGCTAGATGATGGGATGTTCTCTTCTTTTTATGGATGTTTCTGGTAATCTTATGAGTGAGCTTGGTCTTGAAGGCCTAAAACTCTGTTTGGATGAAACCAATGCAAGCACTCCATAAGTTTTATGTTCTTGCCTGCTTTCTGTTTGATCAGTTATTATCTTATCTGCTTTGCTGCTTAGTCTGGGTGACATGTTATTTTTCTGGAGATATTAACATGAAGTATTTTCCCAGCCATTTTGATTGATATTTGGTTCTGAACCTTGGGTGGTCAGGTCCTTGTAGAAGTCACATGCTGCATCTAGTGGTTAGTGGCTTGGACCTTTGACTTCCAAATGAGTCCGCAGAACCAAATGAATGTGGCAACTTTAAGCTTAACTGGTGTTGCAAGATAGCAAGTTCTCTTGTTGTTTCTGGTATGTATCTGCTGGAGAAAGGATTGAGTAAGATTTACTCTTTGCTGTTTGGTCACGGTTTTTTAAGTTGGCTACATCACAAGATGTTATTCTAGTTCAGTTTCTGGGTGCAGCATAACCTTTCATGGTTGATATGGCCACTGGCCAGACATGGCTTGTGATCGGCTTCCATCGAAACACAGGCGAAGTGGTTCGTCGGTACCTTTGGCGACACTCATGGTTGCAAGTGATGGGATCTAACTAGCTGCAGAGCCCAGCTTCCTAGTGTCTCTAGCGGCTGGCATGTGCGATCACTTGCTAATATCGCTCTTTGGTTGCGAAAGCAAGTAATGCTTCTCATTTTAGATCCCATACAGTTATTAGTACAGGTGTATGGAGTACAACAAGCACAGACAGCTCTACAATCGGTCAGCCAATGATTTGTGCTGCTGAGTTGGTCACGTCATTGCTCGGCGGTATTTACGGCACAGAGACGGCATGTCACGGCCATTCTGCCAGCTACAAGCTGCTTTAGATACGAGCAACCGCAGACCATGCTACTTGGAACAGCACTAGTAGGAGTACTATTATTTCGTTGCTCAAGAAAATTTCATAGAAATAGAAGGGCATCCGGTGTATACCAGTAGCACACATGTACAGAGCTAAGTTCAAGGGCGGAACCGCAGAAGCCTTAGTAGAACAGGGAATATAATTTCAATCCGAGCAAGCAACGTTAGGGCTTCCTTACCAGCAACGACGAGAAGGTGAGGACGAATTCGACTCGATTCCGTTCCGATTCCCGCTCCGCTCGGTGGCCTCGCCGCCGCGGGCGCCGTCGGTGTGGGGGGGGGGGGGTGGCGCCGCCGGGTGGAGCCGCCGCGGGCGTGGCGCGCCGGGGCCCGGAGGGCGACGCCGAGGGGCGCGGCCACGCCGCCGGTGTGTGTGGGGGGGGGGGGGGCGGTGGCGCCGCCGGGTGGAGCCGCCGCGGGCGTGGCGCGCCGGGGCCGGGAGGGCGACCCCGAGGACCGGGAGGGCGCCGCCGGGGGATGGAGCGGGGGCGGGGACGCCGGCGGGGGGAGGCGGCGGGCACGCCGGCGGGACGGGGTCGTGTGGTCGCGGCGTGTGTGCGTTGTGTGCGTGTGTGTGGCGTGCGGGGTCGCGCCGGGTTAACTGTTAGGGGGTATGCCGAGTGCCCGCGATCTGGCACTCGGCATAGCTCCTTTTTTATTTTTTTTTATTTTTTCAAAGGGTCTACTCGCGCGGCAGTGGGCCTGCACCAAGACTTTGCCGAGTGTTTTCTATAAGACACTCGGCAAAGAGATACTTTACCGAGTGTTATATAGAAACACTCGGCAAACTACGCTAATATTTTATGTATACCTTTAATAGCTTCTTTTAGTAACTTTTTCCCTATATATTTTGAAAAAAAAAACTTGTCAAATTCACTCAAAATGCATATTTGTTTTTTCTACTAATATTATTTCATTATTTCATGCAGTTATAGCTCAAAATTAATTTATATCAACTAAAATTCTATAATTGCAATTAATAAATAAAAAATATCAAACGGATCCGAAAATTTGTCAAAATTTGACATGAACTAATCTATGTTGTGTATTGCCTATACAAAAAAATTTGAACTCAAACCCAATTAACATGTCACTTGGACTCTAAATCTTATCGGATCCTTCTAAGTTCTACGAATTTTCTCCGAAGATGCTTCCGTTTGTAAGCATCATACGTCACAAATTATGCGAAACATTCTCAATTTTTTACCACAGCCTCCACATATGATATCATGACATCTTGACAAATCTCGTGATTTTCAGACTTCGTTTGGTTTTGGTAGAATTTTAAAATCATTCGAACACACGTTCGTGGTCGTGTTTCCTGAACAAAATGTTCGAAATTTCTTTTCATTTCCTGTATGAGACATCAATCCGGATTCAATGACATGAATATGATTTTTCCACTCATTTTATTCTATTATTTCAATCACTTGCAGTTCAAATTTCGTTTAAATCAATAAATTACTCAAAATGAAATTAATTCACTAAATATAGCAAACAGACCAAGAAATAGACCAACTTTTAACATGCAGTACAAAATGTCGTATGTGGGGAGTAGAAAAATTGTGGAGGGCCGAGGAGGGAAAAATTATTTTTCATTCGCCGAGTGTCTCCATAAACACTCGGCAAACCCATACACTTCGCCGAGTGCCAGAATAAAACACTCGGCAAATCAATACTTCGCCGAGTGCCGGAATAAAACACTCGGCAAATCAATACTTCGCCGAGTGTCTCTAACGGACACTCGGCAAGTACTAACGGCCGGCACGCCGCCGGTAGAACGGCGCACGGGCGGGTCACGTGGTGGTTATTACCGAGTGTCCCCTAGAGGCCGAGTGTTGACACTCGGTAAATAGTAGATATGCCGAGTGTAATAGTATGCCGAGTGTCTTAGAGTACACACTCGACAAATGTTATGTTTGCCGAGTACCCGATATAATGCACTCGGCAAACAGAAAGCACTCGGCATTCTCACCGTTTCCCGTAGTGCAAGAACCTGGTTTTGGTTTTGGGCGAAACCCATGTGTCGTGTTGTGCCGCTCAGCCCAGGCCCTTAATTATCTGGATGGTGGTGCATGCATGTATCTTGGGATTCCATGTACTTTACTGCTTCCAGTACGAGTACTCGTCACCGTCCAGAGTACAAAGAAACTGAAAAGAAATGCGTGCAAGAAACAATGCCACTAATTTAATCTGAGATGTCACCAAACTGGATTACCGTGCCTTTTAGATACCCAACTCCCCCATGCCTAATCCTAATCAAAATCATGTGCGCAGTGCTCAAACCCAGAAAAAGAAAGAAAACCATGCTCTAGGTTCGGGCATCCGTGTGCGCGCGGTGTGCTAGCTAGTGCCCACTGATGTGGACGTGGTGTGAAGGGCCAGAAGAGTCTCACCAACGGCCTGTCGGCAGAGCATTTAGCACTGTTTCACTACCGCAGGCCAACCAAGCTAGGCATGAGTGCATGACTGTAGTAATAACAGATCGCAAAAAAAAAAAAAAGACTGTAGTAATAACTACTACCCGTAACTAGGCTGTGAAACCGTAAAACTCGTGCAGAGACAGAGAGGGCATGCATGCAGATGCAGTACTTTACGTAAAAGATGGCAGTTTTGCTTGGTTGGAAATGGGTGGCCGGCTGGCCGCTCCCAGTTTTCGGCTGGGCGGAGGCAGGCAGGGGCAGCGTGGCGTCTCGGTCTGTGTGCTGATGCCTGTTGCTTGCGTTGCGTGCTTTTGCGCGCCCACACTCGAGTAGTACGGAACGGATAGCTTATCCTCTGCTGTCTCCTGTGATTTTCAGATAGGCTGATGCTTGATTAAGCATGTGCAACTTGTTATTAAGTTTTGTTTCGTTTTAAAATTATCGATACAATTCAGTTTTTCAGAGGTACACATGCAGTAGAATGTGCATACATACCTTCATAGCGATGAGTGCGTACTCGTATTTATGAGCATCTATGTCTCTACAGGTCAAAATAAATAATATGTATTTACAAATTATTTTGCAGTAAAAATTCTTCCAGAATGTTGTCCAAATATGCGATTTTAAAAAATAGAGGTTAAAATCACGTAATCACATATTGTCTCCGTCCCAAACTAAGAGTCGTTTTAGGCCAGTCCCAGTGGAGGTTTCATCTCCCAGTTTCCAACACACCCATATTTTGGAAACAGTGCAGAAGAGTTTCATCCCCATGAAACTCTCTCTACTCCCATGAAACTTTTATCTTCTCTCTCTTCATCAAGAGAATACCATGTCAGCATATTTAATGCCCATAAAACTCTATGAAATCCCCATTGAGACTGGCCTTAGGACTCGACACGGCTACCAAGATCAAAAAGAAAATACCAAAATACCTATATTAGCACTGCATTCTCTCTCTTGCGTAAAAACCTAAGAGTCGAAAACATATGCGTAAATTCACACGGCAAAACTAATATTTTTTATTTAAATTGACACCGTTAATTCCTTCAAATGAAACAAAGATAAACTCTTGAGTTTATTTCAAAAATGCAGAGGCAAGATAAAAAAAAATAAACGAGGACAAAACAAAGCACGCATTATCTCCCAAGTCATCATGGACCGTGAGTGAACACTAGGTGTTTATTCATGGTTTTAGGACCGCCTCTTTCTTCTAAAGTGTAAACTAGTCCACCTATTGAGCTAGCTTTGATCGTAACCGTTTAAAAGCACCAAACTATGAAAAAAATGATATACCGAGTTCATGGTAGGGTTCAGAAACACAAAATGCAGTACTTCATTATATATGCTTATTAATTATTTGGAGCAACCGCAAACACAATTACTTTCTCTTAGCATGCATGCCCGTCGATCTGCAGTTGTTGAGCCAGGTCCAGGCAGGCATCGACGGCACAGCATTAGCGATCAGAGAGCTTGCATTGCAGCCACGGTTTTGGGGGAACGGAAATCCAGCAGCCGAGCGGACCGGCCCGTTTCAAGTGGTGAAAGTTGGTGGCCAAACTGCCTTTAGTGGCTGTAGCCTGTAGGCGTACGTGTGAATGATACGTTGCTGCACTGTGAGTAGGAGAGCAGCAGCTTTCAGCTTTGTCGTCGTCACAATCACAAAACTGTGGTTTGATAGAGTCACAGGGAGACACATGGTCTTTGACCGGAGGGCCACCGGGTCTCGCAGGCAGTGCCTGGGCAATTTCTCCGATGACCGTACCGGGTCTCGCAGGCAATGCCTGGGCAATTTCTCCGATGACCGTCCGTTTATTATTTTTATTTGGCATCATGTATTTCTGCTACCAGGAAGGATATTCATATTATTTTATCAGCCACTTAACGCTGTTACTAGGCTAAATGGACGGCAGTGCTATCTAGGAAAGAAAATTTTAATTTAGTGACAAATAAGAAAGTTTAATTTTTTAGTTCCAAATACAGAAGACTGATTTGTTTGGATGCCAAACACATAATTCTTTCTGTAATAAAACGATGCCTCGATTTTAAAGTCATCAGTTTCCTGTCCCCCTCCAGAGCACGATATATAGTACTAGCTGCGGCTCTGCGATGGTAGAAGAGACCAATCGACTAGCCTACAAGTAAACAAACCACAGCTGGACTCAAGTACCCAGCTGCTAGACGCTGATCTGAGCTAGCTCTGGGCCTCTTTCTTCTCAAACACAAGCGGATACCGTGTCATCAAAAAGAAAGACGAAGGTACAGCAACAGCAAATTAAGGCAACGTTCGTGCATACAACGGGATCCATCCATGGCGTCACCGTTATGTGGAGGTAAGTTTCTAGCTGCTCCGATCCCTCCATCTGCTAGCTAGTGAAGAACAAATAAAGATGGTTTAGTTTCGATCTGCCCCTCAAATAAAAGCCATACGCTCGATCGTAATCTTGGTACCGTGGGAGCGGCAATAGTGTGCCACGTACGTGTAGCCTTAACCCTCAAGTTTTATTGTGTTGTTTGTTGACTTTGAGCTCTGAGCCCCCTGCCTCCCCTTTTTATTTATTCAACTCAATATATATAAATTACAGTTCTGCTCGTTTACTTAAAAGGAATATGATTTAGGATTCGTGTTAAGGACCCCTCCAATTAACTACGCTAAATCAAACCTTCGTCCATTAACCACACTCAATTTAGTATTGTTAACCTGGCCGTCCTTAGAGTCGCATCATCGTTCCTGTTATCCACAACCCGTAGGAATACACATGATCTTATACATATACAAGTGTACATAGTTCACTTCAGCCTCTCCAAATGAAACTTAATACACTTTTACACCACACGAGTTTTCATGTTTTAGTTTAAACACATGCCACAACATAAGTCTAGGTATACATTAAGTTAATTAAAAGACACACTCGTGCTCATGTCCAAACCACAAGCTGTCACATCATCACATGGGTGCTATCACGGTCAGGTATATGCTACAGCTGGGCATAGATATTGGACTACACTAGTTACGTTGGTTGGGCCTGTAAGTCGTCCTTTGTGTCGCGGAGTTGTATTGGACCTAGCCCATTAAGTTTTTTCTCTCTATGTTACTCGCTGTGTAGTGGTTGGGTGGACATCAACTAAGAACTAAAACCTAAATTTCCTGCTCCTTCGTCCTCCTTTCGCTTGAGACGACGCCGATATGCTCTCCAACCGCGCGTGCATGCTTGGCACAACCCTCGACCTCTTCCATTATTGTGATAGAAGGTATCAAGAGCTAGGTCAATCGAATCGCGGAGTCTGGATTCGTAAAATCCCCTGGGGCTGGGGAATCGCCGAAGATCAAAGCACTCCGCTTGATTCCTATCGATTCCGGTTATTCCACTGAGGTTGGATCCGATGAGGCGTGCGATTGTGATTGGTTCTAGCTCTACCACCCCATCCACCGCCCACCCCGCTGGCACAAGGACCCACCCTCACTACCCGCATGGCTACGGCCAAAGAAAAGCTTGACGGATTGGTGGCGCAGATGAATTCAAAGTTGAAGCTAATGGAGACATTCAAGCGATGGTGTCCGTTCTCCACTGAGGTCTGTAGTAGTGTGCCCGAAGATGAAGCCAAGCCTGCATTTAGGCCCTGTTTGGTTGGACTTTCGAACCTGCTTTTGCTTTTGAAAAAGCCAAAATCCAACCAAAGGACCCAAAGGCCACAGCTGCTTTTGCCCAAGGTCATTGAGAATTCAAAGTCATGCCTTTTGGGCTTACTAATGCCCCTACAACCTTTCAATCCTTGATGAACACTATCTTTTAGCCATTGCTTCACAAGTGTGTATTGATCTTTCTTGATGACATCCTCATTTATAGCTCCACCTTGGAAGACCATTTAGACAACCTTCAACAAGTGTTCCCCATTCTGAATCAACACAACTTATTTCTCAAGCAATATAAATTTTTGTTTCCTCGACAAACCTTGGAGTATTTTGGTCATATCATCAGTGCCCATGGCATGGCTACTAACCCCCAAAAGATTCAAGCTGTAGTTGATTGGCCAACTCCTAAGGATGCCAAGCAGTTAAGGGGCTTTCTAGGACTCTCGGGATATTACAGAAAATTCATCAAAACTACGGAATCAATTTTTTGTCCTACTCATATCCTGGTCCTGCCTGAATTCACTAAGAGCTTCAATGCTGAAACTGATGCCTCCTCAACTGGTATTGGTGCGGTCTTGTCTGAGAACAACCATCCTATGGCATACATTAGCAAAGCCTTGTGACCAAAAGAACAAGCATTATCCACTTATAAGAAAATGAATGCATGGTAGTGATTTTAGCAATGACCAAATGAAAGTCATCTCTGCAGCATAAAGAGCTGTTGATGCATTATCGCGCCAAACAAAATCCCTTTCGTTAGTTGTTTAAACTAGCGCACCTAAATTGCTGGAAATTGTGTTGGAGGGTTATACTCAAGAAAACCACAGCAAACAACTCCTGCTGAGCTAAGTCTTACTGGTTCTAATGACAAGGGCTTCTCCTTAATTGATGGCGTCATCAAATACAAAGGCCGCATCTGGCAGGGTAATCAATCTCTGAAGCTCACCATGATGTCTTATTGGACTACATTCCAGTGGTGGGGGTCCAAGTGGTATCACTGCCACCTACCACAAGGTTTTTTTTGAAAGAAACACCTACCACAAGGCTAAATCTCAAATATGAAGAATTACATCAAGGAGTATGTTGCTACTTGTGAGGTATGTGCTCAAGCTAAACCTGAACACAGTAGATTACCAGGCTTACTGCAGCCCCTTCCCGTCCCAGCTTTGGAATACCATTAGCTTAGACTTCATCAAGGGTTTGCCAAAATACAAAACCTTTGACACCATATTAGTGGTCATTAACAAGCTTACCAAATATGCCCATTTTCTATCTTAGCTCACCCTTACACCGCTCTGACTAGCGAGAGAGAACACTTATATTATCTGTATTGAGCCTTTTTTGGTGCCCCATGATACTCTTATCTTGTGTTTCTTTGAGAGGATGAGATGGGATAGGATAAACCTGTCCTTGGTTTTTTTAAGATGGGGTCATCTCACTTCTATTTTGTTTGAAGGAATAGGCCCATCTCAATGTTTTGTTTGGTTGGGGTCTTACAGAGATGCACAACGGTGGGATCCCTGGCATCCATGCATGCAGTTGTCATTCTCCCTTTAACTATCTCTCTTTTCTTCACATGGACACCCCTCGGCCACAACGTCCCCACCGCTCAACCATGCCTCCCCATTGTTAGCCCGCCACTCGGCCCGCTCAACGAACTTGGATGGAGAAACGACATAGACGAAAGTTCATCCCAACCTCCATTTACACTTCTGACGGTATGAGCATACCATTGTTTCGTTCTCTCAGAAAGGGAGAGTGGAAACAATTTCCATTTTAAGGTCTCATGTGTCATGCCTGGAATATTCAAGCATGAACACAATTGCTCAAATTCCTGAAGGTGGACATACTGATTTTCGCCTTCTTCTCCAGAGAAGGTTTGCACCCGAACCATGGCTATGAAAACAGGGCGAAGCTCATAGCCATCTGTAAATATAGGATGTGATGATGGTGGAGGCTCCAACAATTCGCCCTTTGGAGCGGAGAGTTTATAAATAGGAGTGGACTAATCAAGGGTCAAGGTCGCCCAAGGATAAAGATAGATAATTGTTTTTATGGGGAGAGAGGAATTTCCTAAGGTTTCTCTAGTTGATCTAGGAATCAAGGTTACTATAAGTTTACTTACTTCGGGACATCAGAACACTAGCCTCAGACTGAGATGAGAAAGGGGCTAGGAAGTTCAGACTACGGTCCTGCAAACACCAACCCGAACGTGGTGGACTACGTCGGCCGTCAGGGCTATCATCACCTGGAGCTACCACAACTATCCGTAGGGATGGGTGCAATTCCAGGTAATCGCAAGACTAAGCACCATGCCTATTCCATTGATTACTACTCTAGTTTTGCAAAGACTAGAGCACTTGATGCAAGCGAGAATCCAATAAATAACTTAAAGTAAATACTGAGTTAAGTAATTAAAGAACTTAGGAATAGTAATTGAAGAACCTAGAGATTACTCAAGGACGAATCCAATCTGTAGAAGTACAAATTCGAGGAAGATCCGACAGATCCGGCTCCTCCTTAGCTCTCTCCTCTTCTCTCTCCTTATTTTTTTATTTTACAACTAGATGGAATTCATCTAGAGGGACACTACTACAAAGGTTATGAAATTATGAAGCTCTGAAGCGTAGGGTATGTAGAGGTGTGTCTCATGGAGGGGGTCTGGGGCGCCTTATATAGGGAGAAGATAGAGTAGCGGCCATGGAATGGAGATGGAGTAGGGGGCAAGGACTCTAGGTGGAGTAAGGGGCAAGGAATCGCCATGTCATCGATCCGCGTCAATTCTTCCAACCCCCGTTGGATAAACCGACCTAAAACTGCCTTAGAATCAACGGTGTAGATCGTAGGAAGGAGTACGAGGCGGTGGGGAGTATGGGCCACTCCCATGGGCCGGGCAGCCTCCCTAGTGGGTCGGGCAGCCCACTATGGTGCCAAGTAGGCTCCTCCTTCTGGTGGCGAGGCTTGAGCTCCGTCTTGAGTCGTCTTTCACAGGTTTCGCGGGTTGAATCACTTGTTAATGTCGGTTTGCTTGTTTGGAGTGTATGCCAGTGGTCCCAGAAGCTGTTTTATGGATAAATCCTCCTACAGGCATGAAATCACCAAAGCATGTGAAATTTATTAGTTTAAACCCCTATACCTATGTTTGGTGGTGAAATTAAATATAAATGCAGGTTATGTTGACGGTTTATAATTGGTGTTAGTGACCGTCAACAACAACCACCTCAGTTACTGGATTAACCGGGGCGGGCACCATAAGCCAACCACCTCAGTTAATCGATTATTTTCGGAGGCGGTCATTATAAACGTCCACCTCCATAAATCGATTTACGGGGACGGGCGTCTTAAGATGTCCGCCTCGGTTAATGATTACAACAAAAAATAATTCATAACTTTTTTTCATATGAACTCGGATAAAGACAAATATTATACCAAAATTGTAGCTTTCAACAAGATCTAAAACTTTGTAGTTGAAAAGTGTTTGAATTGAAACTGTTTAGGGTCCCAAAATATTGTTGTAAGTGTATAGATTTTGAAATTTAAAATTATCAAACGATCTCGGATGTTGACATGGTCTATACAAAAGTTATAGTTCTCAATAGAATCTACAACTTTGTAATTGAAAAGTTTTTAATTTGAAGATGTTTAGAGTCCCAAATATGTGTTCGAAGATTATAGATTTTGAAATTTAAAATTTAGAATTCATAAACGATCTCAAATGTTCACATACTTAATACCAAAGTTCTAGTGGCCGACCTGATCTACATGTTTGTTATTGACAAGTTTTTTATTTAAAGTTATCTAGAGTGTCAAATATGTGTTTGAATTTCAAATGTTTTGAGACTCAGTTTTTTGAATCTTTCAAACTATCTCTGATGGAGATACATCCTATACCAAAGTTATAGTACTTGACAAGATTTAAAACTTTACAGTTAAAAGTTTTTCATTTGAGTTCATTTAGTAGCCAAAATATCCAATATAAGATTACGTAATATTGATATAAAAAGATAACATATATTATATATAAACATGAATGAATGTGCGGTGCATTGGTAGAGACGGAGGCGAGCACATTAAGTCGCCCGCCTCGATTAATGGGATTAATGGTGGTGGGCACTTTAAGGCGCCCGCCTCCGTTAATCAATTAACCGAGGCGGGCAAAACAACCGTCTCCGTAGGTCACCATTAACGGTGACCTTTGGACGGAGGCTGTTGCGTTGTCCGTCTTCGTTAATAAAAAATGACCGCCTCCATTAAAATTAGTGTAGTAGTGTTTGGAACCTAGCAATACCTAAAGTTGTTTGGTTTTAATAGTTGGATGGCTAAAATAGACTTTTTCCTTAAATATATTAGAATTAGTTGTACTATGTTAAACTATACGATTTCTAACAAAGGCTATCATATAATATAATTCTTCTTTTATCGTAAAAAAAAATTCTTTACTGCAGGTAAGACGTTACTATTACTGCTAGTTGTTGCGGCCACCCTGTCCTTGGAGCATGGTGTACCAGTTCATGGATTTTTGGCCACCAGCTCCGACTGCCAAAGGAGTTGCGGCAACATCACCATCCCCTACCCTTTCGGCATCGGGGCCGCCTGCTCCCGGGAGCCCTCTTTTAACGTTTCATGCCTCGTCGATGGACAAGGGCAAGAAGCGGCATATCTCCGGGTCAGGCGGGGCTCCCTTTTTAAACTGTTTGGAAAGTTTGGAATCGATGTGTCCCAAGGCGAAGTTCGCGTGGAAAGTCCCATATCCAGTAGCTGCCGCAATGACCCCAAGTTGGAGCCCCTCTTCGTACCAGTCCACCCTTTCACAGTATCCAACAAGAACAAACTCACAGCAATCGGGTGTGCTATCGTCGCAGGAATCGGTAGCCAGAGCCAGGATGGGTACACCAGCGCATGCGGATCATTCTGCAACCAAGATAGCATGGGCAATATTACAGAGTGTGCTGGCATAGGTTGCTGCCAGACTTCCATCCCCTCTCCAGGTAATCTGAGGACCTTGAATGCCTCGTTTATTGTAACAGCAGACAGTATGCACATCTCTGCGCCCCAGAAGTTTAGCAGCCCGTGCAGCTACGCTTTCGTCGCCGACGCAAATTGGTTCAAATTTGATCCTTTGTATGTCACCTCGACAAAATTTGGAGAAATGTATGGATCAGGAAGCGACCGTGGAGTTCCTTTGGTGCTCGATTGGGTTGTTGGTAACGGAACTTGCGAGGAAGCCGTGAAGAATGCATCTTCATATGCATGCCTCTCCGACAACAGCGCTTGCTTGTATCCATCCATTGGTCTAGGGTATCGCTGCGAGTGCCTTGTAGGTTTTGAGGGCAATCCCTACGTAGACGGAGGCTGTAAAGGTCAGCATGCATCCATCTCCATAATCACTACTTTTATCTTAAACTGTAATGATTCACTTTGTCAATTGTACTTTGCTGTCGACTATTGCTCACCAAAATATCTACTACTATGTTCATCCCACAGATATCGATGAGTGTGCTTTCCCAAACGTGTGCAGTCGTGGTACCTGCGTTAACGCCATCGGAAGCTACATATGCACTGCGCGTCAAGGCATAGGTACATTTTAGCAAGACGAGATTTCCTTTTCTCGTTGAATTTGCAACAACCGCCTTACTGTTACTAACTGAACGTCCTCAAAGAAACCACATTATTAACGTCTCAGGAGGTGTGCTAGACAAAGATTAATGCTAGGAATTCTCATAAATATTACTTGTAGGTTCTCAATAGAGCCTTCATCTTAATCCTAAGAGTAAGGCTAATAATACAACCGACTGCTGGCTGTAAGGTTTCTTTGTAGTCTTCTCTCAGCCTACCCGTATAGTAAGTTAGCTTTTCACTATTAATACATAGCCCACTTATCTCTCTCGTAAAGTTTCTCGGTTCTTGTGTATAAGCCGGCTATAAGCTTACAGCCCACTTCTCCTCTCTCTCATCTCCTCTCTCCTCCACCTCAGCATTTAACCAGCTTACAGCATGTTATTATACTTGCTCTAATGAGACACCCTAGAAAATAGGTGATATTTTAAGGTTGTCTAAAGTCAACTATTGTTTTTTAGCCTACTAGTATCGTACTTCCAAGCATTTAAACCCCAACATGTAAACAAAGAGAATTTGTAGTCGTCATAGGTTAAAATTGTTAACTTCAGACAGCCGCAAAATATACCTAACTTGTATCGGAGGGAATATGCAACGACCATGTCGATCCATAAAACGAATGATCGTATCTCATCTCCAAACAGATCATATGAGCATGAGTGAACTCATACTTCAAATTGTTTATCACTTCTTTATATTTTTCTTTTAGAAAATGGGGACAGATGTCACAGATCTTGGTATTTATGGATATGCAAACATCACCTAAAAATGCCAAAAAAAATGGCTTTAAAAAATAAAAGTAACGGTATTGTGTGAACTTAGTACCCACATATGGACCATAAATTACGGAAAACTGTGAACAGCCACATATCTTACCAAGATGTTATTGCTTTATATACCTATTTACACATTTCTCAATTCTCATAATGATATAGGATTTAGTAAAAAAAGAATACTTACAAATCACTATATAGGTGGCTTCTGCATGAGAAATCAGGGTGTCCCTACCAACTTTGAGGAAGAATGAGACCGATATCTAGCTAATTATTTTTATTGATATTTCTTAAATTTCGTTTAACTCAGAAGGTAATCATAAACACATCTACACAGTTTCAGGTGTAATCATTGGTATAGGAGTTGGTAGCGCGGCAGGCTTTATGATTTTGGTTGTCATTGCATTCTTTATTACTCAAAGGTTTAAGCACAGGAGGGCAATGAAGTTAAAACAAAAGTATTTTGAGCAGAATCGTGGACAATTATTACAACAGTTGGTATCCCAAAGGACTGACATTGCGGAAAGAATGATCATAACTGTGGATGAGCTTGCAAAGGCAACGAACAACTTTGACCCAGCTCGTGAGCTAGGTGGTGGAGGGCATGGTACTGTTTACAAAGGTATTTTGTCGGATCTACATGTTGTGGCTATCAAGAAGTCAAAGATAACAGTCCAAAGAGAAATAGATGAGTTCATAAACGAGGTTGCCATTCTCTCGCAGATCAACCACAGGAATGTAGTAAAAATTTTGGGATGTTGCCTAGAAACGGAGGTCCCATTGTTGGTTTATGAGTTTATTTCCAACGGAACCCTTTGTCACCATCTTCATGTTGGGAGTCCAAGATCACTATCATGGAGAAACAGGTTAAGGGTCGCATCTGAAATTGCAAGTGCCATTGCCTATCTCCACTCATCACTTTCAATCCCAATCATCCATAGAGATATCAAATCTAGTAACATACTTCTTGATGATACCCTAACATCAAAGGTGTCAGACTTTGGAGCATCAAGGTACATTCCATTGGATAGAACAGGAATAACCACAGTTGTCCAAGGGACTATAGGATACTTGGACCCTGTGTACTTTTATGAAGGCCGCCTCACTGACAAAAGTGATGTCTACAGCTTTGGTGTTATTGTTGTGGAATTGCTGACAAGGAAGAAACCATTTTCATATTTTTCATCTAACGGCGAGGGCCTTGTTGCACATTTTTCCAAATTACATGGTGAAGGCAATCTGATCGAAATACTAGATCCTCAAGTTATTGACGAGGGAGGCCAAGAAGTCCAAGCAGTGGCCGCACTTGCATCATCATGTATAAGGTTAAGGAGTGAAGAACGACCAACCATGAGACAAGTGAGCCGTGCACTAGAAGGCCTTCTCTCACCTGAGAATCATGCAGGGGCTAATAATATGTTGGCAGAGGAATTTGATGAGAATGGTCAGATGATGATAGGTTATCCATCGCCTGATGAGGGGCAAAGCATGGGGGAATCTACTAGATGGTACAGTTTGGAACAAGAATCATTGATGGCTGTGCATTCTCGGTAGACAATTTCTTGGCATGCCCATGTTGTGATATTTGTAATGAGTGTGCACTTGTCTAAACAAAATTGGAACTAATATCAATGAGTTTAGTTTACTTCGATTCCAATGAATATGATGCATTACTTTAGGGCTCTTCCAGAAGATATTTATATAATACTTATATATGGCTCCGAGTTGCTATTGTGCACTGATCACTTGATGAATAGAGTTGAGAGAGTTTTTGGTCTAAGGCCCTGTTTGGATACGCTTGTCTGAGAATCGATTTTAATAGGCTTTTCCAATAAGCTGCGAACTCTGATTCTAGTTGTTTGGCAATCCTGATTATTTCCCATAGATTCTCTGTCATGAGTGTAAAATAACACGTATGCCTCTGATTCTGAATATGAACTCTGAAACTATAGTACTGGATGAAAGAGTTTTATCACAGTCCAGGAACTTCAATCTTGTAATCTTTTTCTCGATCGGGTGTTCAGCCCGTTTTTCATTAAGAGGAAAGGTAACCAAATGTTACAAGGACGATACAACAGACTCGCAAGTAATCTTTGGATTACCAACGCGACCCCACAGGCACAAATGAGCTTCAACCTCGGCAGCCAGTAGTGTAGTGAGTGAAACCGCAGAGACGACGAAGCAATCGACTGCGGCAACACCAACCAACTACTGGACAAACCAAAGCGAGGAGTAGCATGAAGCACAATCAGGCATAGCACAGCGAGAAGCAACTCCAGGCAGGGAAGCGGAAGGAGCAGAAGCATAGCAGGGGACATGATAGCGCTCCAACGACGCCTTCAAGAAGGGAACTGACATCCGCAGACGCCATCATCGTTGACAGAAGCACACGGGGATTTTCATCCCAGAATCTGCCTCGGCGACCCGAACGGTGAAGGCTTCGACGACGCCTTCAGGAAGGGAAATGACGTAGACTGCGCCATCGCCGACAGCCTAGAGCAAGAAGCCGGGTAGGGTAGACACCCAAGCACAGTAGTCGACACTGTGGGTCAGGGATGAAGCAAGGGCTCCACCACGCCGAGGGAGAAGCCGGCCACGGCCTGGCCGCCATGGGGCGCCACGGGCGCCCCGGCCCCGTTCGCCATGGAGCTCCACGGGTTGTGCAGAACCAGCCAGCCCGGCCCCCAGATGCACACGATGGAGGCTTGTCCACGACATTCACAGAACACCGGACTAGAAGGGAGACGGAGCCGGACCAGTGGTGCGCCACGCCGCCACCCGCCGCGGAGCAGGACGCCCGCTACCACGACCGCCGACGCCGACGCCGCATCGGCCATAGGCGCGGCGCCCGGGCCACAGCCAAGAGGAGCGGTGGCGGACAAGGACGCCGGAACCGGCAGTCCCGGCGTGAGATCCGGACCCTGAGGTCCAGGATCCACCCCATCGGCGACCCGACTCGTCGGAGAAAGAAGGGGGCCGCCGTCGCATCCGCCCTGGGCAGGTCCACTGGCACCGCGACATCCACCGGATCTGGAGCAGAGCTCGCGAGATCTGGCCATGGAGGGCTTGGATCCGACCTAACGACGACGCCAACTGTCGGAGTTACTAGAGAAGAGGAGGTGTGGTGGGGGTGGAAAGGGGAGGGGGCGTGAGTCTGCGGTGGGAGGCCCGTTTTTTAGCACCGCCGCTGGCCGCCGCTTGCCGGAGAGAGGCGGCAGCGGCGGCCGGAGGAGAGGAAGGGGCGGGGTCTGGTAGCGCCGGCAAGGGACCCCCCGAGTCACCCGTTGGGGAGCGCTCAGGGGTCAGGTTTCTTATCCTTAACCAGGCCAGGTTTCTTGTAATCCAATCACCTATTCGCTCGAGTACCTAAACCACAATCATAGAACTACGTATCAGGAACAACGACTTTGATTAAGGCTGGTTGAATTGTTCACATATGAAATCAAAGAAAAGGATCAAGGAACACGTATTGTTGGCTGGTTAAGTTGAGCCCTGCGCACAGCACTAAAGCAAAGCAGCAGTAGCCCTTCACCGCTGGGCATCCCAACGTGGGCAGCACCACTCTACCTCTCCCTTCCTCGTTTTCTTGTTGTGCCAGCCTGCTTCGAGCTTGTAAATGTCTAAGCACCCGCCAATCGCTTGATTCCACCGACGTAATCGCCAGAACGCCAGTGTCGCTGGGCGTAGAGCTTACCATTGGTAGCTGCTAGGAGAAGTAATTTTTCGCGCTAAGAGATCACAGCCGCTAATAGCTGTTTAGCCGGAGATAGCCGCTAAAATGCGCTTCATTTTTTTTTAAGCTGCAGCTAAACCGTAGATGGGCCAAAAAAACGGTCAGCCCAAATAGGGAATGAGGCCTGCTCTGGTCTCTCACGCTCGTCTCTCCCAGTTCTCCACAGAAAGCGACAGCTGTGTCCAGTCCCCAGAACACAGATCCCCGAGGCAGCGGCGAACCGGAGACGGCGCGCGGTGCGGCACGGCTCTCCCGAAAAAAGAGCTAAATGGATTAGCTGCAGCTATCTCCGGCTATAGCTAAGAGGCTTAGCCGGAGATTTAAAACCTTGGCTCTTGCCCATGCTGATGTTTGCCTGTTGTTTGATCCGATTTTTAGCGCAGCTGATATTTCTTTTGAACCAGAACAACAGAGATATGGCTCTATTCGTTTCGCTGAAATTTGACTTATGTTGATTTGTTGTGAGACAAAAACATCATTCGTTTCATAAAAAATACTGCTGAAGCAGTTCGAGCGATTCTAGTCTGATTTTTGTTCAATGCTCTGAAGCTGACAGAGGCTCGTCCACAGAAGGCGTACGTCCAAAAGACAAAGACTCTGACCCCCGTGGAACTCTGCTTCCAAAAATCGGTGGCATTATAGCTGCCACCCGGCCCTTACGAGGATGACAGCTTGCCACTAGAATCATATATGCCAAATCTAATCCCATGCATGTATCTAACGGAGACAACTCCTCAGTCCCAATTATCCAGTCGCCACGCCAGCTATAGTCTGGAACTAAGCATTTTTGCTCCATCAATCGGTTTCCAAGCAGCCGTGTTCCGAGGTAGAGTGGTTTTATTAGAGACAAGTTGGTCCCGAGAATAATATAATGGCGTTTAATTAGCATGACGACAGAAACAGTCTTGGCAGCATGAGGAAGCACGTGCCGTAGACTCCGAGACGCGATGCCTCTGCTGAGAATGGACGAGGGCCAATATAGAGCGGCATCCATGGTGTTGCTGTGATGAATTCCGTGGAAACAAACCATGTCTCTGGCCCAAGGACAAACAGGAGCTTGAGCGTCGCACGTAGCTAGCTAGCAAGTACCTGCTGGACCTCCCTCTTCGCCGGCCGGCGGCGCCCGATGCCTATGCAGAGCACCAACAGATTGCAGACACGACGCATGGCTTGGTCATCACTTACGGGTAAGATTTCATGTTACCCCTCGATCGTGACAATAACTGAATGTTTAGGACTAGAGCGTACTAATACAATTGCACGGTTCTGTCTGCGTGCAACTAGCTAATCAACTATAGGCAGCTAGAGATGTAATAAAAGAATTCTTTGTATACTCACCACACACAATTGAAACGACTACGCTTAAAAAACTACTACAGCAATCTGCACTAACACTGATGTTGCTGCTTCAGCACAGTGCTTCTGGCTTGTTTGGCGACTGTTTTTTACAGCCATTGATGTTGCTGCTTCAGCAGCTGCCTCTCAGAGAAGCACTGTGCTAATAGCCAGCTGCTGCTGCTTTTACAAGCAGCCGAACGTAGAAAAATTTCCTATTCATCCTGTACTTTTTTTTCTTGAAATTGAACTGATTGATGTGAAATTATACATAATTCCTCTGAAATTCATACATGATTTCTGTGAAATTCTTCCATTCCAAACAAATATATATTATTTATTTGCTCAATCAATCGTTTCACGATGTGCAGGTAATACGAAGTTATTACTAGCAGTTGTTATTGTGGCCGCGACCCTGTTCCTGGAGCATACTACTGCTGCAGCTGATGGGACTACAGCAGCCACCAGAACCAGAAGCATGGCTTTGCCAGGTTGCCCAGACAACTGCGGCGACACCGTCATCCCCTACCCGTTTGGCACCAAGCACGGGTGCTTCCGGGAAGGCTTTAACGTCACATGCGACAACAATAATCAAGCTGCATACCTCGGGGGGTTTGCCATCAGGAGCCTAAAGGTTTCGGGGATCAATCTCAGCCAAGGCGAGGCCCTCGTCCAGAAGCGCATAACCATGTGGTGCATCAATGATACGGATGTGCAGAGCCCCAGCTTCAAGAGGATAGCATCGACGACAGTGCCACGGAGTGCACTAGCATGGGCTGTTGCCAGACTTCCATCCCATGTAACCTTAGGTCTTTCACAAACTCCTTACCACCAATGGGCAATGGTTCTTCTCCGGCTGCCAAAAATTTCAGCCCATGCAGTTACGCCTTTGTTGCTGAGCAGAACTGGTTCAATTTCAGTACCTCCTATGCTAATTCCAAAGAATTCGGACAACTGTATTGAACTCAGTTCAGTGGGGTTCCTATGGTGCTCGACTGGGTCCTCGGAAATGAGAATTGTGTGGAAGCCATGACAAAGCAGCCGTCGACATATGCATGCCTCGCCGAGAAGAGCATATGCGTCGACACGCCCAATGGCCTGGGGTATCGATGCAACTGGTGTCCAGGTTACGAGGGCAATCCTTACATACCACAAGGGTGTCAAGGTCAGAATTAATGCACGTACAACTTTCTAATTTTTTCCTCTTCGATCGTACCGATGCATCATACATGCACTGATGTGTGCATATATTCTGGTGTGGCTTAATTACCTTTTTTATGCTAATATTGATTCCCCTCTCTCGGTTAATGTGTGTGCAGACATCAATGAAAGTGATAATCCATCCATTTATCCTTGTAAAGGTACTAAATGTCATAACACCGATGGAAACTACACCTGTTCATGCAAACCAGGAACTCATAGTGACGATCCGAAGAACATACCATGCACTGGGAGCAGGGGCAGCAGCAAGATGGTCATAGGTAATAACCCACCAAAAGGAGATGAAACTCTGTGATTTGATCTTAGTGTGTCAATTCTGATACAATTTAATATCAACACTTCTTCCTTATTTCAATAGATATATGGGCATGCAAAAAGTTCACTCCACCAGTTGAATTGACGATATATAGCCATGCATCCATTTTCAGGAATTTCATTATGCTTGATCCTCATCGTTGTTTGTATCTTCATTCTACTAAACGTGTGTCAGAAAAGGAAGCTGGCAAAAGACAAGGAGAGGTTCTTCGTTGAAAATGGTGGAATGATACTATATCAACAAATTCTCTCTAGACAGGTTGAAACAGTAACAACATTCACCTTAGAAGTTCTCAAGAAGGCAACAAACAATTTTGACAAGAGCAGGGAACTGGGTAAAGGGGGCCAAGGCACTGTCTATAAGGGCATTCTGAGTGACAAAAAGGTAGTAGCTGTGAAGCGCTCCAAGGTTATCAACATGTCCCAAAAGGAAGAATTTGTGCAGGAGATTATTATACTTTCACAAATCAACCACAAGAATGTGGTCAGGCTTCTAGGCTGCTGCTTAGAAGTGGAAGTACCCATATTGGTGTATGAATTCATCCCAAATGGCACTCTGTTTCATTATATTCATGGCAACCACGATAATAGACCACCCATTTCGCTTGAAGTTCGTCTCAGGATTGCCCAAGAGTCTGCTGAAGCACTGGCATATATGCATCTCTCTATCAACCATCCCATAGTCCACGGCGATGTCAACTTGTCAAGTCTCTTAATATTCTCCTAGATGAAAACGATATGGCAAAAGTAGCTGACTTTGGGGCGTCAAGGATGCTTCCCAAGGATGCGATTCAGTTAATGACGATGGTACAAGGAACCTGGGGTTACCTAGATCCAGAGTACCTGCAAGAGCGAAAACTTACAGAGAAGAGTGATGTTTACAGCTTTGGGGTTGTGCTTCTTGAGCTAATTACTAGGAAAAAGGCAATATACTCTGAAGGCCCTGAGGAAGGAGAAAGCCTAGCATCATCCTTCCTACATGCAATGAAACATAACAGAGTTGAAGGCATCTTGGACACACGCATAATGGGTGAGGAAATGGTGGAACTTCTACAAGAAGTTGCTGAGCTAGGGAGACAGTGCTTGAGCGTCAAGGGGGAGGATAGGCCTTCCATGGCCCAAGTAGCCGACAAGCTGAAAGCTGTTCGCACTAGTTGGAGGGAGCTATTGCTATTGAAGCGTTATAAATCTGATGTAATTGAGAGGTCAAGCGTGACTTCCGACGTGTCCCCATGTATGTACTCAACATCGCAAACATCATCGATGGACATAGAAATAGCAAATGCATACCATGCAAGTAGTAGTAGTACCTGCACGGCATGAGAATTTTCATATATAGACGCAACCATGTACCACATACAACTTAGAGTTGCTGTTTGAAGATACTTTCCTTCTGTATCGATGTTGGCATTTTTTTCCTTTAAGTACTACTACTTTGCGATAGATGTTGCATACGGGTGACCGTCCCGTCCGGACACGCCACCCGTGGGCTCGCGGAGCTGCGTGGCCCGCTCCCTCTCATGACCCATCAAAAACTACTCTCCATCATTGAGAATGGACGCATTTCTTTTCTTCCTAGCCGACACCGCTCCTCTCCATTGCGTGCGTCGCTCGCTACCTCCATGACCGGCAGCGGCCCTCTCATCTACATCGTGTGCGCCGCCGGCTCCCTCCCTGGCTGGCGGCGGCGACCTCCCCCACCGCGGCATCCTCCTCCCCCACCCCGGCGGTGCCTTCTCCCACACCAGTGGCTCGTTCACGCACCCCGACATCCTCCTCCCCCACCCCGACGGCTCCTTCCCCTGCCCTGGCGTCCTCCTCCCCCACCCAGGTGGCACCCCTCCCTCAACACCGGCATCCTCCCCCACAAGGAGCTCCCAATGCCCTCAGATCCGGCGGCCATGGCGCTCCCTGCGCCAGGCTCTCTCTCCCCCCTGTGTTTTCAATTGTTTCAGACGTTTCAGAGGTATGTTGCAGTTGAATCATATGGATGTTGCAAAAGTAGATCAGGGAGATGTTGCTTATGTTGCAAGTGCTTCAAAGCCTTGTTGCAAGCATTTGTTCAAAATGTTTAACCTGTTTCTAGACGTATGTTGCAATCATTCTGATCTGGATGTTTCATATACTTCGCACAAATGTTGCAGTAATATGTTCTAAGTGTTTCAGTTGCTTCAGTCTTATGTTGCAGCAGTTGTTCCATGTTTCAAGTGTTTCATTCGAGCGTTGTTTTTCATATGCTTCAGACAAATGTTGCAATAATATGTTCCTAATGTTTTATCTACTTTAGTCTTATGTTGTAGCAGTTGTTCTATGTTGTTGCAAGTGTTTTATTCGAGCGTTTTATGTTGTTCGGCTGGGGGGAGTGAGTCGGAAGACGGGGGCGCGTGGCTCGTCGGGGGCCTAGCGGGATGGAGGCGCAGGGGCCGGCGGACAAGGGTGCTAGGGTTAGGGGGGCGCTGGGGCGTACTCATCGCGCGCGTGGGGCGGTGCGAAGGCGGACGCGGTGGGCTGCGGGACGAGCTGGGGGCGCGCGGCTCGTCGAAGGGCTAGCGGACTAGGCCAGGGCCGTGCTGGGGGCGTACGCATGGGGCGGGGGCAAAGGCGAAAGTGGATGCGGGGGGTTGAGCACTTGAGCGGGCGTCCGGACGCGCGTGGTGCGCCGGACGTCCGGGCACTAGATTAGTCGGGTAAAGATCTTGTCTCCAGCGGCACTGCCATAATCAGGTCATCTACATAAAACCCTGACTTTTGGACTCTATTTTTTCACTCTTGGAGATGCTCTTAAGTTGCTATCCCGGGATGCAGAAGATGGGAGACGTTGATCATGGTCGTCTTCCTGAAGGTTGGCTGGAGCTTCATGAATCATATCGAAGCCTAATGTTTTTGCTTTGTTCGTTGCACCCATTAGTTGGGCTAAACTTTTCTTTTTTTTTCCTTGGTCGTCTAGGCCTTATGTCGTTGGTGTTTTTATGTGACTACTATTAGCTGTGTATCATCCAGTCTAGAACTTTCGTTCCATTATCTAAAGTTAGTTGTTATCTCAGTACATAGGGTTCATGGACTAGTTTTTGGTAAGAGAAGCCTGGATTTATAACTATTAGCAATCTTTTGTGGACAATAGTAAAAGCTTCCATCCAAGTTAAAAAAAAACAAACTTCCATCCTTCGCAAAAAAAAGCTTCAATCACAGCACGAGATTGCCGCGCATACATGGAGTATTAAATATAGACTAAAAATAATTAATTGTACAGATTGCGACCAATTTGTGAGACGATTTTTTAAGCCTAATTAGTCCATGATTTGACAACGTGATGCTATAGTAAACATGTCGCGAATTAATTATGTTTAATAAATTCATCTCGCGGATTTCTTAGAACTTCTGTAATTTATTTTATTATTACTATCTAAACACTCGATATGACACCTAAAATAACACCGACACTATCAAACTCGATTTAGACACCCCGTATACGTCCAAGAGACCGAGACTTGCCGGAGGGTCACGGTCAAGCCAGATTCCTGTATGTCTGGCAGGCACGCAACCTCAGTCGTCAGTCCTCGCCTCGCCCCGCGACATACGGCGATGTGCTGGAGGATTTTGGCTGGAAAAAGATTTCATTTGCTGTGGAACATGCAATGGATGCAAGCACGATATAGTCAAGAGTAGAATTCCATCGAGCGATGCTTCATTCAGCAGGTACGTTCATGTCAGCATCCATCTCGACGTACGAGTAGCAGCTCGTCCATGACTATCCGTTGAAAACGATCCGGTGTTTTTCATTTCTCACATACCAGTCGTGTAGCCAATATAATAAAACGATGCCTCGAATTTAAAGTCATCAGTGTCCCTGTCCCCCTCCAGAGCACGATATATAGTACTAGCTGCGGCTCTGCGATGGTAGAAGAGACCAATCGACTAGCCTACAAGTAAACAAACCACAGCTGGACTCAAGTACCCAGCTGCTAGAAGCTGATCTGAGCTAGCTCTGGGCCTCTGGCTTCTCAAACACAAGCGGATACCGTGTCATCAAAAAGAAAGACGAAGGTACAGCAACAGCAAATTAAGGCAACGTTCGTGCATACAACGGGATCCATCCATGGCGTCACCGTTATGTGGAGGTAAGTTTTCTAGCTGCTCCGATCCCTCCATCTGCTAGTGAAGAACAAATATGGTTTAGTTTCGATCTGCCCCTCAAATAAAAGCCATACGCTCGATCGTAATCTTGGTACCGTGGGAGCGGCAATAGTGTGCCACGTACGTGTAGCCTTAACCCTCAAGTTTTATTGTGTTGTTTGTTGACTTTGAGCTCTGAGCCCCCTGCCTCCCCTTTTTATTTATTCAATTCAATATATATAAATTGCAGTTCTGCTTGTTTACTTAAAATTAAAGGAATATGATTTAGGATTCGTGTTAAGGACCCCTCCAATTAACTACGCTAAATCAAACCTTCGTCCATTAACCACACTCAATTTAGAATTGTTAACCTGACCATCTTTAGAGTCGCATCATCGTTCCTGTTATCCACAACCCGCAGGAATACACATGATCTTATACATATACAAGTGTACATAGTTCACTTCAGCCTCTCCAAATGAAACTTAATACACTTTTACACCACACGAGTTTTCATGTTTTAGTTTAAACACATGCCACAACGTAAGTCTAGGTATACATTAAGTTAATAAAAAGACACACTCGTGCTCATGTCCAAACCACAAGCTGTCACATCATCACATGGGTGCTATCACGGTCAGGTATATATATGCTACAGCTGGGCATAGATATTGGACTACACTAGTTACGTTGGTTGGGTCTGTAAGTCGTCCTTTGTGTCGCGGAGTTGTATTAGACCTGGCCCATTAAGTTTTTTCTCTCTATGTTATTCGCTGTGTAGTGGTTGGGTGGACATCAACTAAGAACAAAAACCTAAATTTCCTGCTCCTTCATCCTCCTTTCGCTTACGACGACGCCGATGTGCTCTTCAACCACGCGTGCATGTTTGGCACAACCCTCGACCTCTTCCATTATTGTGATAGATGGTATCAAGAGCTAGGTCAATCGAATCGCGGAGTTTGGATCCGTAAAATCCCCTAGGGCTGGGGAATCACCGAAGATCAAAGCACTCCGCTTGATTCCTATCGATTCCGGTTATTCCACTGAGGTTGGATCCGATGAGGCGTGCGATTGTGATAGGTTCTAGCTCCACCACCCCATCCACCGCCCACCCCGCTAGCACAAGGACCCACCCTCACTACCCGCATGGCTACCGCCAAAGAAAAGCTTGACGGATTGGCGACACAGATGAATTCAAAGCTGAAGCTAATGGAGACATTCAAGCGATGGTGTCCGTTCTCCATTGAGGTCTGTAGTAGTGTGCCCGAAGATGAAGCCAAGCCTACATTTAGGCCCTATTTGGTTGGACTTTCGAACCTGCTTTTGCTTTTGCAAAAGCCAAAATCCAACCAAAGGACCCAAAAGCCACAGCTGCTTTTGCCCAAGGTCATTGAGAATTCAAAGTCATGCCTTTTGGGCTTACTAATGCCCCTACAACCTTTCAATCCTTGATGAACACTATCTTTTAGCCATTGCTTCACAAGTGTGTATTGATCTTTCTTGATGACATCCTCATTTATAGCTCCACCTTGGAAGACCATTTAGACAACCTTCAACAAGTGTTCGCCATTCTGAATCAACACAACTGATTTCTCAAGCAATCTAAAGTTTTGTTTCCTCGACAAACATTGGAGTATTTTGGTCATATCATCAGTGCCCATGTCATGGCTACTAACCCCCAAAAGATTCAAGCTGTAGTTGATTGGCCAACTCCTAAGGATGCCAAGCAGTTAAGGGGCTTTCTAGGTCTCTCGGGATATTACAGAAAATTCATCAAAACTATGGAATCATTTTTTTGTCCTACTCCTATCCTGGTCCTGCCTGAATTCACTAAGAGCTTCAATGCTGAAACTGATGCCTCCTCAACTGGTATTGGTGCAGTCTTGTCTGAGAACAACCATCCTATGGCATACATTAGCAAAGCCTTGTGACCAAAAGAACAAGCATTATCCACTTATAAGAAAATGAATGCATGGTAGTGATTTTGGCAATGACCAAATGAAAGTCATCTCTGTAGCATAAAGAGCTGTTGATGCATTATCGCGCCAAACAAAATCCCTTTCGTTAGTTGTTTAAACTAGCGCACCTAAATTGCTGGAAATTGTGTTGGAGGGTTATACTCAAGAAAACCACAGCAAACAACTCCTGCTAAGCTAAGTCTTACTGGTTCTAATGACAAGGGCTTCTCCTTAATTGATGGCGTCATCAAATACAAAGGCTGCATCTGGTAGGGTAATCAATCTCTGAAGCTCACCATGATGTCTTATTGGACTACATTCTAGTGGTGGGGGTCCAAGTGGTATCACTGCCACCTACCAAAAGGTTTTTTTTAAAGAAACACCTACCACAAGGCTAAATCTCAAATATGAAGAATTACATCAAGGAGTATGTTGCTGCTTGTGAGGTATGTGCTCAAGCTAAACCTGAACACAGTACATTACCAGGCTTACTGCAGCCCCTTCCTGTCCCAGCTTTGGAATACCATTAGCTTAGACTTCATCAAGGGTTTGCCAAAATACAAAACCTTTGACACCATCTTAGTGGTCATTAACAAGCTTACCAAATATGCCCATTTTCTATCTTAGCTCACCCTTACACCACTCTGACTAGCGAGAGAGAACACTTATATTATCCATATTGAGCCTTTTTTGGTGCCCCATGATACTCTTATCTTGTGTTTCTTTGAGAGGATGAGATGGGATAGGATAAACCAATCCTTGGTTTTTTTAAGACGGATCATCTCACTTCTGTTTTGTTTGAAGGAATAGGCACATCTCAATGTTTTGTTTGGTTGGGGTCTTATACAGAGATGCACAACGGTGGGATCCCTGGCATCCATGCACGCAGTTGTCATTCTCCCTTTAACTATCTCTCTTTTCTTCACATGGACACCCCTCGGCCTCAACGTCCCCACCGCTCAACCATGCCTCCCCATCGTTAGCCCGCCACTCGGCCCGCTCAACGAACTCAGATGGAGAAATGATATAGACGAAAGATGTAGATCTTGATGATATAGATTATATTTGTAGAAAAAAATTTGTACCAATTTCATATCTTTCTAATTTAAAAGGAATTATTTAAGAACTTTCGTGATTTACATGTTATTTTATTATTTTTAGAAAATACATATATATTCAAAAACCACCTTTTGCTACTACATGATTGATTTTGCGTGGCGTTGCCTTTTCTTAATGGAGGCGGGCGAGCTTTTTGGCTGCCGCTGTTAATCCATGGCAGGGCCACCGACTGAGCGACCGCCTCGGTTAATCATTAACGGAGGCAGGCCCCATAACGCTCCTGCCTCAGCACGATGAACCGAGGCGGTTGCCTTACGACAACTGTTGGTATTTATTAATGCAAACAGATAAATCCGCAAGCGCACGGATACTGTTATAGCTTTGACCCGGGAGTATTCCAAAGTATCGATTTCCACGGGGAACGTGAAGTGTACTAATCAAGGGTCAAGGTCACCCAAGGATAAAGATAGATAATTGTTTTTATGGGAAGAGATGAATTTCCAAAGATTTCTCTAGTTGATCTAGGAATCAAGGTTACTATAAGTTTACTTACTTGGGGACATCAGAACACTAGCCTCAGATTAAGATGAGAAAGGGGCTAGGAAGTTCAGACTGCGGTCCTACAAACACCAACCCGAACGTGGTGGACTACGTCGGCCGTCAGGGCTGTCACCACCTGGGGCTACCACAACTATCCGTAGGGATGGGTGCAATTCTAGGTAATCGCAAGACTAAGCACCACACCTATTCTATTGATTACTCCTCTAGTTTTACAAAGACTAAGCACTTGATGCAAGAGAGAATCCAATAAATAACTTAAAGTAAATACTGAGTTAAGTAATTAAAGAACTTAGGAATAGTAATTGAAGAACCTAGAGATTACTCAAGGATGAATCCAATCTGTAGAAGTACAAATTCGAGGAAGATCCAATAGATCTAGCTCCTCCTTAGCTCTCCCCTCTTCTCTCTCCCTATTTTCTATTTTACAACTAGATGAAATTCATCTAGAGGGACACTGCTACAAAGGTTATGAAATTATGAAGCTCTGAAGCATAGGGTATGTAGAGGTGTGTCTCATGGAGGGGGTCTAGGGCGCCTTATATAGGGAGAAGATAGAGTAGCGGCCAAGGAATCGAGATGGAGTAGGGGGCAAGGACTCTAGGTGGAGTAAGGGCCAAGGAATCGCTATGTCATCGATCCACGTCAATTCTTCCGACCACCGTTGGATAAACCGACCTAAAACTGCCTTAGAATCAACGGTGTAGATCGTAGAAAGGAGTACGAGGCGGTGGGGGTGATGGGCCACTCCCATGGGCCAGGCGGCCTCTCTAGTGGGCCGGGCGGCCCACTATTTTGCCAGGTGGGCTCCTCCTTCTAGTGGCAAGGCTTCGGCTCCATCTTGAGTCGTCTTTCACAGGTTTCACAGGTTGAATCACTTGTTATGTCGGTTTGCTTGTTTGAAGTGTATGACAGCGGTCCCGGGAGCTGTTTTCTGGATAAATCCTCCTGCAGTCATGAAATCACCAAAGCTCGTGGAATTCATTAGTTTAAACCCCTATACCTATGTTTGGTGATGGAATTAAATATAAATGCAGGTTATGTTGACGGTTTATAATTGGTGTTAGTGACCGTCAACAAGCTCCCCCACACTAGTTGTTTGCTCGTCCCTGAGTAAAGGTTAGAATAAAGTAAACATAAACATAACTATTCAAGAATGAAACTAGCATATGGATTATTCCAAAACATTCCTCGTACCTATAGGATATGTGGAGCGGCTAACATATCTTCTTGAGCGGTTGAAAAGTGGAACAGCTCTTGAAGCAAAGTCATCTTTCCAAATCTCATCTCAGTAACTTGGAGTTTTTTTTTAAAGTTTTCACAAGAAAAGCATAGTTCACTTTATACTCCTCAAATGGTACTCTCAAATCGCTCAATGATGTATGATTCCTCACCAAGGCACAACTCAACAATGCCTTCTTTTCCTTCCTACTTCTAAAAAGCTTATATAGAGTTTTAGGTAGGGAAAGTAAATAGCATACTTACCTTGTATTTATTGTAAAGTCAAATCCTGGATCCAAGGAGGGAAATGTCATACTCTTAGATCAAGATGTGCATGTGTGTGGAATATATGGTGGCTAACCTAATTCTACTATGCTCCTTGAAAACATATCTCTCTTGTTGAAACTTGAAATATTTGCAAGAGCAGGGGCTATGTCTTTTTTTTATAGCGGACATCTAAGTACCCATTGTTTTCAATACTCCGAACATCTTTGTGTTCATTTTTTTCAACTCTTCTCTTTTTTTCTTTCTTTTTTCACTTTTTCTTTTGCATAGCCCCATATCTCTTTTCTGCAACAAAATTTTTCAAGAGAGATATTCACAAGAATTTGGAGCATTTATTTGGTGGATAAACCTATCAAGCATATTTTTGTGTTCACTCCTAGTGTAGGAGTCAAACATTTTGAGATGGCTGAAAAGCATGTTTTGCGTACTTCCAGTGTAGAAGCAGCACATATATGTGGTGTGTACGTGTTCTTGATCTTGGGAGCATGATAAATCTCTCAACAAGGGTCAACAAGACTTGACAAAACTCAACACAAAGCAAGCAACTTATGTGGAAGGTTTGTATCCTACAAGTACATATATGGCTCTAGTAGGAATTTATCACCACTGAGGAGTATGTGACACCATGGTTTTATAATATTTTTATCAAAAACAAATTCTCCAAGCACCTTGACTAGAACCGGTAGGATTTCTAAGCCAGAACTATATCACACTCCACAACAACTTAGTCAATATGATTTTCCTATATGATATTTTCCCACAAGTACTAAGTATATGTAAGGAATAAACATTATGCTTGCCAATCTTAAAGAGCTATATTCATATTCACTTTCAAAATTTTATCTTTAAGTGTGAAACTTGGTTCTTTTTAATTTGCATGTTTAAACAAGTGCAAGCAAGGAGTAAGCATGTGAACAAGTGGAGAAGGATCAAACCGAATTCTAGAAGTTGTGTGCAGACTCCTTCACCGGTTCATGATGTGATTCAAAGCATTTGTTCATTAATGGGAGTTGGCACGACCCCCACACTTCTCCAAAACTATACCTGGCTTTTATTCATAGACAGAAATAGTGAAAACAAAAGGGACTCTTCTGGTGAGAGACACCAGAGAGTCAACATTTATTCAACTACAAAATGTAACTAAAATCACATGAAGAAAAAATTTAAATTCTCAAAATTTTATACTAAAGAAAGGTTCCAATTTTATGAGGAAGATTGAATGAGTTTTAATGTGAGAATTCTATGAACTCAATCACATCAAGTTCCTCAACCATGTTAATTTGTGGCTCAAAATAAATCTTCAAATGTTGGCCATTTACCTTAAAAGTGTTACCTGTATCATCTTGGATGGTGATGGCTCCATGGGTTGAAGTGTCGACGACCTCGTAAGGTCCATCCCACTTGCTTCGTAATTTACCATGTCCAAAGAGCTTTACTCTTGAATTGAATAGTAGAACTTTATCTCCAGGCTTAAACTCCTTGTGCTTGATTCTCTTATCATGCCATCTCTTTGTTCTCTCTTTGTAAATCTTGGAGTTGTGATAAGCCTTTTTCTCTTCATTCTTCGAGCTCAAATAGTTGCATTTGATGATTCTTACTAGCTAGGTGAAGATCCATGTTCCATTTCTTGATTGCCCAATGAGCCTTGAACTCCAATTCAACAGGCAAATGGCATATTTTTCTATATACAAGTTGATAAGGTGACATGCCTATGGGTGTTTTGTATGCAGTTCGGTAAGCCCAAAGTGCATCAGGGAGTTTGTCCTTCCATCCCTTACCCATTTCATCGATGGTCTTTTGCAGAATATTCTTGACTTGCTTATTAGATGTTTTTGTTTGACCACTAGTTTGGGGATGGTATGGTGTTGCGATGTTGTGACGAACTCTAAGTTCCGCTAGGTACTTCCAGAAGACTTTATCTATGAAATGGGATCCTCCATCGCTTATGACCATCCGGAGTGTACCAAAGCAAGGAAATATGACTTCATGGAACATTCTCTTGGCATGTTTTGAATCGGCAGTTCGACATGGTATTGCTTCTACCCATTTGGATACATAGTCTATGGCCACCAAAATGTACTCACAGTTCCCGAACTTAGGGAACGGCCCCATGAAATCAATCCCCCACACATCAAAGAGTTCTACTTACAGATTGTTCATGAGAGGCATCTCATCTCATGAGTTGATGTTCCCTTGTTTTTAACATCGGTGGCATCTCCTGACAAACTCCCTTGTATCTTCATACATCATTGGCCAGAAAGGCTTCATGGCACTCATCATTAAAAATGAAAGGTGCATCTTTAGCAAGAAGACTAGTTAGGGGTCTAGCAATTTGAGAAAAGTCTTTAATAAAGCGCCTGTAGAACCCCACATGTCCTAGGAAACTATAGATTCCTTTCACATTCATGGGAGGTGGAAGTTGTTCAATAACTTCAATCTTTGCTCTATCCACTTCTATCCCACGCTCAGACACCTTATGTCCTAGCACAATTCCTTCCCAAACCATAAAATGGCATTTCTCCCAGTTCAGGACTAAGTGCTTTTCTTCACACCGTTGTAAGACTTTATCTAAATTCTCCAAACAATCATTGAAGGTTTTGCCATAGATAGTAAAGTCATCCATGAACACCTCCATGATTTTCTCGATCATGTCAGAGAAAATAGACATGCACCATTGGAAAGAAGCGAGAGGATTGCATAACCCGAATGACATTCGTCGGTATGCATAAGTTCCATATGGACATGTGAAAGTAGTCTTACTTTGGTCATTTGGGTGGATTGGGATTTGATGATACCCGGAATACCCATCAAGGAAACAAAAGAAGGAATGATTCGCGAGATGTTCTAACATCTCGTCGATGAATGGCAATGGGAAGTGGTCCTTCTTAGTGGCCTTGTTTAGCTTCCGGTAGTCAATACACATCTGCCACCCAGTGACAGTTCGTTGAGGAATGAGTTCATTCTTCTCATTCCTAACAACCATCATTCCTCCTTTCTTAGGCACAACTTGGATAGGACTAACCCACTCACTATGAGGCATGGGATAAATAATCCTGGCATGCAGGAGTTTAAGAACCTCTTTCTTAATAACCTCTCGCATAGCGTTGTTAAGTCTTCGCTGTGGCTCCCTTGAAGGTGTGCAATCAGGCTCAATAGGGATGTGATGAGTACAGAGAGTGGGGCTAATGCCCTTGAGGTCTTAGAGAGAGTAGCCTATAGCGGATCTATGTCTTTTAAGAACGATGACAAGCTTTTAGGTTTCATCTTCGGAGAGCTTGTCACCGATGATCACCGGGGTTTCCCGATTATTGTGAAGAAAGACATATTTTAGGCCAAGAGGAAGAGGTTTTAGCTCGATCGAAGGAGGTAATGGTTGCTCATTTTTGTCGAGCTCAATGGGCTCTGCCAGCTCTTCCTCTTCTTGAACAAAGTGTTCATCATCGAGGGCAGGTTGAGCCATCTCTTCTAGAGACGCCATTAAAACTTCCTCAATGGAGTCTTGTTTGGGTTTAGGTTCCACTATCATGTTAATTGATTGAGCTAGAGGAATGGTAATAGTGGAACTCCCAACCTTGAAGTCTAAATAACCTCGTAGTGGTTTTTCCTGTAGACGTCTCATGATTGGTCTACCAATCAAGAGGGGAATCTTTGAGATGTCAAAGATATGAAGATCTAAACGTATCCTAGAGTTATTGATTGTGACAGGAACAACCCTTAAGACCCCATGGCTTTCAAGAATAAATCCTGATGGGCTTTGTAGAATTCATCATAGACACCAATGTAAGGGGTGTTTTCAAGGATTTTATTAAGGATTGCTTTCCCCTCACTAATGGTTTTATGAGAGAACGATCCTCCTGAAGAGATATAAAGAAAAAGGGCAGCTTCGTTGCTAAGGCCATAATGGAAGTGTTGTAAAAGAACATGGTCAGGCATAGACAAATCTGGGCCAGATGCGATCAAACTTGAAAATCTTGCCCAAGCTGCTCCTAAAGTTTCCTTCTCCTTTTGTTGAAAAGTTAGGATTTCTAGACAAAGAGTGATAATCCTAGAAATAGGGAAGAAAGCAAGACAAAATTTATCTTGAAGTTCATCCCAACCTCCATTTACACTTCTGACGGTATGAGCATACCATTGTTTCGCTCTCTCGAAAAGGGAGAATGGAAACAATTTCCATTTTAAGGTCTCATGTGTCATGCCTGGAATATTCAAGCACGAACACAATTGCTCGAATTCCTAAAGGTGGACATACGGATTTTGGCCTTCTTCTCCAGAGAAGGTTTGCTCCCAAACCATGGCTATGAAAGCAGGGCAAAGCTCATAGCCATCTGTAAATATAGGATGTGATGATGGTGGAGGCTCCAACAATTTGCCCTTTCGAGCGGAGAGTTTATAAATAGGAGTGGAATCCATGTGGTAAGATGAATATGGTGGTAAAAGAAAAAGAAAGATACACGGACGAACTTGGTTTGAAACTAGCATAGCTACCATTCCCCGGCAACAGCGCCAGAAAGCTTATTGGTATTTATTAATGCAAACAGATAAGTCCGCAAGCGCACGGATACCGCTGTAGCTTTCACCCGGGAGTATTCCAAGGTATCGATTTCCACGAGAAACGTGAAGTGTACTAATCAAGGGTCAAGGTCGCCCAAGGATAAAGATAGATAATTGTTTTTATGGGGAGAGAGGAATTTCCTAAGGTTTCTCTAGTTGATCTAGGAATCAAGGTTACTATAAGTTTACTTACTTCGGGACATCAGAACACTAGCCTCAGACTGAGATGAGAAAAGGGCTAGGAAGTTCAGACTACGGTCCTGCAAACACCAACCCGAACATGGTGGACTACGTTGGCCGTCAGGGCTGTCACCACCTGGGGCTACCACAACTATCCGTAGGGATGGGTGCAATTCCAGGCAATCACAAGACTAAGCACCACACCTATTCTATTGATTACTACTCTAGTTTTGCAAAGACTAGAGCACTTAATTCAAGCGAGAATCCAATAAATAACTTAAAGTAAATACTGAGTTAAGTAATTAAAGAACTTAGGAATAGTAATTGAAGAACCTAGAGATTACTCAAGGATGAATCCAATCTGTAGAAGTACAAATTCGAGGAAGATCCGATAGATCTGTCTCCTCCTTAGCTCTTTCCTCTTCTCTCTCCCTATTTTCTATTTTACAACTAGATGGAATTCATCTAAAGGGACACTACTACAAACGTTATGAAATTATGAAGCTCTAAAGCGTAGGGTATGTAGAGGTGTGTCTCATGGAGGGGGTCTGGGGCGCCTTATAGAGGGAGAAGATAGAGTAGCGGCCAAGGAATCGAGGTGGAGTAGGGGGTAAGGACTCTAGGTGGAGTAAGGGGCAAGGAATCGCCACGTCATCGATCTGCATCAATTCTTCCGACCACCGTTGGATAAATCAACCTAAAACCGCCTTAAAATCAATGGTGTACATCGTAGGAAGGAGTACAAGGCAGTGGGGGTGAAGGGCCACTCCCATGGCCCGGGCCCACTATGGTGCCAGGTGGGCCGGGCAGCCCACTATGGTGCCAGGTGGGCTCCTCCTTCTGGTGGCGAGGTTTGGGCTCGGTCTTGAGTCGTCTTTCATAGGTTTCGCGGGTTGAATCACTTGATGTCGGTTTGCTTGTTTGGAGTGTATGACTGTGGTTTCGGGAGCTGTTTTCTGGATAAATCCTCCTGCAGTCATGAAATCACCAAAGCTCGTGGAATTCATTAGTTTAAACCCCTATACCTATGTTTAGTGGTGGAATTAAATATAAATGCAGGTTATGTTGACGGTTTATAATTGGTGTTAGTGATCGTGAACAACAACCACCTCAGTTACTGGATTAACTGGGGCGGGCACCATAAGCCAACCACCTCAGTTAATTAATTAGTTTTGGAGGCGGTCATTATAAACGTCCACCTCCATAAATCGATTTACGGAGGCGGGCGTCTTAAGATATCTGCCTCGGTTAATGAATACAACAAAAAATAATTCATAACTTTTTTCATATGAACTCGGATAAAGACAAACTTTATACCAAAATTGTAGCTCTCGACAAAATCTACAACTTTGTAGTTGAAAAGTTTTTGAATTGAAACTGTTTAGGGTCCCAAAATATTGTTGTAAGTGTACAGATTTTGAAATTTAAAATAATCAAACGATCTCGGATGTTGACATGGTCTATACAAAAGTTATAGTTCTCAATAGAACCTACAACTTTGTAATTGAAATTTTTTTTAATTTGAAGATGTTTAGAGTCCCAAATATGTGTTCGAAGATTATAGATTTTGAAATTTAAAATTTAGAATTCCTAAACGATCTCAAATGTTCACATACTTAATACCAAAGTTCTAGTGGGCGACCTGATCTACATGTTTGATATTGATAAGTTTTTGATTTAAAGTTATCTAGAGTGTCAAATATGTGTTTGAATTTCAAATGTTTTGAGACTCAGTTTTTTGAATCTTTCAAACTATCTCTGATGGAGATACATTCTATACCAAAGTTGTAGTACTTGATAAGATTTAAAACTTTACAGTTAAAAGTTTTTTCATTTGAGTTCATTTAGTAGCCAAAATATCCAATATAAGATTACGAAATATTGATATAAAAAGATAACATATATTATATATAAACATGAATGAGTGTGCGGTGCATTGGTAGAGACGGAGGCGGGCACATTAAGTCGTCCGCCTCGGTTAATGGGATTAATGGTGGTGGGCACTTTAAGGCGCCCGCCTCCGTTAATCAAGAGGCGGGCAAAACAACCGTCTCCGTAGGTCACCATTAACGGTGACCTTTGGACGGAGGCGGTTGCGTTGTTCGTCTTCGTTAATAAAAAATGACCGCCTCCATTAAAATTAGTGTAGTAGTGTTTGGTACCAGACAATACCTAAAGTTGTTTGGTTTTAATAGTTGGAGGGCCAAAATAGACTTTTTCCTTAAATATATTGGAATTAGTTGTACTAAGTTAAACTATATGATTTTTGGCAAAGGTTTTGGAAACAAAATAGTAATAATTTAATTACTATGCAAACTTGATCAAATTTAAAGTAGTTGGATTTGGGACATAGTTAAGTCCATTATATCTTATATGGAGGTCGTCGATATAAATAAATGAAACAATATATATATATATATATATATATATATATATATATATATATATATATATATATATATATGAAGAGTATATTCAGTAGCCAGCTACAAAATAAGTTATTATGTAGCCACCTCCATTTATGATAATTTTATATATTAATTTACGATAATATCAATACATATTTACGATAGTTGGGTTACTATAATACATGGGGATATTTACCATAGCGTTATAGTAAACCATTTAGTAAGGAGTTACTATAATCTCGTAATTTAACATAGTAATTATCGTAACTCAAAGTGGCTATAGAATAAGTTATTTTGTAGTCATCTACAGGGTAGTAGTTCTCTCTCTCTCTCTCTCTCTCTCTCTCTATATATATATATATATATATATATATATATATATATATTGATACAGTCTTGTTCCCTACTCACAGGTAAGAAGAAATTTCTGCTAGTTGTGGTAGCCATATTGATACTGCAACACTTTACTGCAACGGATGAGACTGGATATCGGAACAGCAGACTAGGAAAACCCGGATGCCAAGATAAATGTGGTAGCATTAGCGTCCCCTACCCATTCGGCATAGGACATGGATGCTTTCTGAACGAAGACTTCGAAGTCATATGTGACGAGGGCCGAGATAATGTGGCTACATTGATCACTTCTTCCGGGACACCGTTACTGGACATCTCTCTGTCCCTTGGCGAGGCTCGCTCTCGGAGTCCCACAGCATGGTACTGCAACTACACCAACGGCACCGGGGTCACCAACGCTATCAAGGACACTGACGGCACGGATACATACTGGCTCTCATATGAGGTTGGTCCTGCTTTTACCGTTTCCAAAGCCAAGAACAAATTCACGGCAATTGGTTGCGCTACTGATGCGCTCATTGACGTCGACGAGAGGGACGAATACACCAACGAGTGTGAATCATTCTGCAGCCACAAGCACAAGCATAGATTGGACAAAAGCACAGAGTGCACTGGTATGGGGTGTTGCCAAACTTCCATCCCTGGTAACCTGCTGGCCTCCTACAGCCTAGGATTCCTTCTACACAACAACGCTGGAGTTCAGAACTTCAGCCCCTGCAGCTATGGGTTCCTCGTCGAGGATGACTGGTTCAAATTCGATCCTTCCTATGTAAATTCGTCGTATTTTCAAGAACGTTACGGAGACAAGGTCCCACTGGTTCTAGACTGGGCGATTGGTAATGTAACATGCGCGGAAGCCAAGAACCAATCATCACATGCATGCGTCGACAAGAACAGCGTATGCATCGAGGCCCCCAGTGGTCCCGGGTACCGCTGCAACTGCTCCCAAGGGTACGAGGGCAATCCTTACCTGGATGGAAGCTGCCAAGGTATAACTAACCATGCATCCACCTCTAACTCCCCACAAATCACTGCCTTTTACAAATTCGCTCACTTGCTTGCTTTGAACGACAGACATCAATGAGTGTGATGTTAGTTGATCTCCACCAATAGGCCCAACGGCCTATTGGGCCCTATCTCTGCTCCCTGATCGGGGGAGCCCAACCCTAATTCGGTTGGTGGGCCCCTGTCGCACAGCACACATAAAAGGAAGGTGGGGGCGAGGGCTCGGACTACGAGGTTCGCCGTGAGCCGCCACACCCACCTACAGTAACCCTAAACCGATCTAAAGACCGTGCTACCAGCGACGGGATGTGCCCGCCACCGCCTCTGCCTCGCCCCTGCAGGACATCGCCGGCGTCATTGGACTTCATCTCGCCGGCGCTGGACGTCTTCTACACCGCGGCATCGGCGTCCACGCTGTCGTTGCGGTGAAGCTCCGCAAGGTCGTTGAGCCTAACTACGGATCTACGGGTTAAACAGAAAGGTACTCACATCGATACTAACAATGGCATCAGAGCCAGTTACAAGTGTGTAACCCGAACCCTAACCGGGTAAAAGAAGAAAGAAAATCCACCGCCACTGCACGGGGGGGAAAGATGGCCGCACCGCTGTTCTACACCGGCGCACGGCAAGAACAGAAAAGAACCGAACACTCCCTAACCCTAACCCTAATTAGGTTAAAGGAAGGGGGAAAAGAAAGGTTTCGGCCTTAAGACGAACAGAGCCGAACCCTAAATCCAAAAGAGAAAAGAAATAAAAGAAAAGAAAGGAAATTCAAAAGAAGAGAAAAGAATAGGGGTCGGCACACAAACCCTAACCCCAATCGGTCAAACAAAGAAAAGAAAACAAGATCCATTCGGATCAGAGAACAGAGAGGGCTCTCGGCACTTCGAGCCGAACCCTAACCCAAGAAATGACCGTGGGGAAGGGGCCTATCTCGAAGATCTTGAATCAAAACCGAATCGGTTCAACGGAACCCTAACTCTAACTCGCAACGAGGAAGGGGAAGAAGGGAAGAGATTCGGATGAACTCCGAAAAGGAAAAGAAATCAAAAGAAAACAGAAAGACTAACCCCCTCATCCCAATCGGAATCAAACCCTAAAAAGAAAAGAAACCCTAACCCTAACCCCATTCCCCACATCAGTTCGGATGAGAGAAGAACCAAATCGAAAAGAAATAGGGGAATAAGAAAGGGAAGGGAGAAGAAACCCACCCGAACCGGCCCTTGGCCGGCGCGGGAGAAGAAAGGCCGAACCGGGGCTGCTGCTCGCCGGGCTCGGCAAACGGGGGCACCGCGGCCAGGCCGCTCGACGGTGGCGTGCTCACCCGTCGGGGAGCACGCGCGCCGGCGAGGGGGCCGGCGACGGCGCCGTGGCTCGCTGCTCACTCCCGCTCGGTGTCCTCTCTGTGGCTGCGACTGCGCTGAGGTAGAGAGAAGAGAGAGCGGCGAGCGAAGAGAGAGGAGAGAGCGGCGAAATGATTCTAGGGTTTTGCTGTGCGCTGGCCGCGGCGGGTTTTGTTGGCGCGAAATCGACGCGCAGCCGTCGATCTCCATCGGACGGCGCAGATTCACCGGGCCGGCCTTCAGCCCAGGCGGGTGCGCGCCCCAGGCCGAATTCCCGGCCCAGGCCCAGGTTGCGGCCTGGGCGTGGGGGAGCGCGCGGGAAGGGCGTGTGGGCTGTGGGCCGTGGGCCGCCTTGCCGTTTTAGGCCGAAACAGTAAAGAGCAAGAGCCCAGTTTTCTTTTTTCCCTTTTTCTGGAAAATTGAAAATGTAAAATGGCTCAAAAGAAAAATAAAAAAAGTAATTTTATCCTGTGGGTAAAATTCAAGAAATTGATGTAAAGTTTTTCCGCTGCTAAAGAAAAGGTATATTCTCCAGTGATTTTGAACAGACGTGATATTTAACTGGAGAAAAGGAAAGTTTTTCTAGTAAATGTTTATTTCCTGGAAATTGATTAATGGATTAAAGAAAATATAAAAAGCAATTTTACCTGTGGGTAAAATTCAAGAAAAGGAGAAGTTTTTCCACAGCTAGAGAAATTGTTTATTCTCCAGTTAATTTGTACCAACGTGGTATTTAATTGGAGAAAAATAAAAGTTTTCCGCTGCTAAAGAAATTGTTGATTCTCCAGTTATTTTGAACCAATGTGGTATTTAATTGGAGAAAAAGAGATTTGTCATGGATTATGATGTTATTATTTTCTGACCAACGTTGTTAATAACAATATCGTAATTTTAATGATTTATGCATTGATTCTACTTCTGCCCAACGGTGATGTAGAATTAGTGTATAAGAACAGATGTTAATTTTAATGATTTATGCATTAATTCTACTTCTGGTCAACGGTGATGTAGAATTAGTGTGTAAGAACAATTGTGAAAGTTAATGATTTATGCATTAATTCTATTTCTGCCCAACGGTGATGTAGAATTAGTGTATAAGAATAGTTGTATGTTTTGATTTTGACCAACGTTGGAATCAAGGCATGCAAATGGTGTTGATTTTATGTTAAGAAAAGTTATGATCTGGTTTTCATCCTGTCTAAGGTGGACTGGGCAGTCACCTCACCGTGTTCCACTGAGATTGTGGCACCGATGAGGGAGACAAAAGAGAATAATGTCACTTGGGCAACTAAAGAAAGGGATTTTGAATCCCAAAAGATATCCTATGGCCTTTGAGCATAGAAAGTGAATCACTGCCAACAAGAAATGTTTGGCTGTGATAAAGAACATGATTGAACCCGTAATTGTGGGCTTAATCCTAGAATGTGACACGGTCACCGAGTACCTCGATAGAATAAAGAGTCAGTTCACTGACACTTCAAAGACATATGCTACTCAGCTGATAAAGCAGCTGGTGATAGAGTGTAACTCTGAAAATGGTGGCATAAGAGAGCTCACGATGCGTTGTTGAAATTATGGCACTATCGTTCAGGCCATATTTCGAGGGGAAGAATGGAAAGACAAGTTAATAATGATATTCTTCCTCCATTAGAGCTCTCAGTTTTAGAACAAAGGAAAGTATGTAAAAAGAATTAAGAAAAGATGACAAATGAAGCGCAGGAATTCTACAGATTATTCACACAGACATCTGTGATCAGTTTCCTATAAAGAGTGTGGATGGTAATGATTCATTTATAACATTCACAGATGATTACTCCCATTATGGCTATATTTATCTAATCAAAGAAAGAAAAGATGTATTGGATAAATTTAAGATATTAAAGATTAAGATAGTTAGGTCTGACCGTGGAGGAGTACTACGGTCGGCATACCCTAAAAGAATAGCATAGTAGCCCAGTATTCTATATCGGGTGAACCTCAGCAGAATAAAGTAGCTAAAAGAATCAATCGTACCCTGATGGATATGGTGGGCAGTATGATAAGTTACTCCACCTTACAGTTGAGCCTGTGGATGGAGGCGTTAAAAACCTCATTCATATTCTCAAAAGAGTATCAAGTAAATCGGTGTATAAAACACCGTATGAGTTGTGGACAGAAAATGTACCCTCACTAAACCACTTGCGTGTGTGTGGGGGAGCCCTGCTGAGGCTAAAGTATTTAACCCAAATATTGAGAAGTTAGATCCCAAAACAGTAAGGTGCCATTTCATTGGCAATACAGAAAAGTCAAAAGGTTTTTGTTTTCCACTATCCAGAGAGACATACAAAGTTTATGGAAATGAGACACGCTGTTTTCCTAGAGGATGAAAAGATGAGGGGGAGCATGGTAGCTCGAGAAATTGTCCTTGAAGTGGAGTGGGTGTATGCGTCCACTCCAATGATTCATGAGACATTTTTCTCACTACCTGCTATAGTTGCACCGACAGTGCTAGATACTGTGGTGTCAGCACCTGTTGTTATCCCACCTGTGGCAACAATGAATGACGATGAGGAACCTGTTCCTCAGGATCCTATAGAACCTATTGCCACACATGAGGGGGAGCAACAACAGCCTCAAACAAAAGTTGTGCCAGATATGGAGGCCCCTAGAAGGTCTCAAAGAGTTAGAAAATCAGCTATTTCTGCTGATTATAAAGTGTATAACACTAAGTAATTTCAAATGGAGGATGATCCCACCTCATTTGAAGAAGCCATGAGAAATGATCATTCATTAAAGTGGCTTGAGGCCATGGAAGATGAAATGAAATCAATGAATGTCAATAAAATTTGGGTTTTGGAAATAATTCCTAAAGGAGTCAAAACAGTAGGCTATAAATGGGTCTACAGAACAAAACTTGGCTCTCAAAGGAATATAGAGAAATATAAAGCGCGACTTATGGCAAAAGGCTATATGCAAAGAGAAAGAATTGATTACAATGAGACATTTTCTCCAGTCTCATGTAAAGTTTCCTTCAGAATCATAATGGCATTAGTGGCACATTACGATTGAAAATTACATCAGATAGATGTAAAGACGGCATTTCTCAACGGAGACTTGGAGGAAAATGTTTACATGGCACAACCGAAAGGTTTTGTCATGGAAGGAAAAGAACGAATGGGATGCCGCCTAAAGAAATCCATTTATAGATTAAAGCAAGCTTCAAGACGGTGGTACTTGAAGTTTGATCAGTCAATAAAGAATTTTGGGTTTTAAAAGAGAATGTAGAGGACAATTGTGTCTATGTAAAGTTTAAGAATGGGAAGTTTATCTTCCTTGTCCTGTATGTAGATGATATCTTACTTGCTAGTAGTGATGTCAGTCTACTACTGGAGACAAAGAAATTTGATATGAAAGATCTTGGCGAAGCCTCGTTCGTTCTAGGGATCGAGATTCACCAAGATAAAAAAAGGATATAAGGACTGTCACAAAAGGTATACATGGAAAAGATCTTAAAGAAATTCAGTATGCACAAATGTAGTCCCTCACCTGCTCCTATAGTCAAGGGCGACAGATGTGGGGATTTTCAATGCCCCAGGAACCAATATGAGCTCAATCGACAAAGTGAAAGTGGTTCCATATGCTTCAGCTGTCGGAAGCTTGCAACATGCTCAAGTATGTACGCGCCCTGACTTTGCATTTGTTACCGGGTTTTACTTGGTAGATTCCAGAATAATTCTAGAATAGAATATTGAAATTGATAAAGAAAGTCTTGCGTTATTTGCAAGGAACGAAAGGCCTCATGATGACATTTAGAAGATCTGATTCACTCCACATGGTGGGATATTCAGATTCTGATTATGCGAGAGTGAATGCATATCCAGACGTGAATTTTTTATCATCTCGCAAAGGGGAGCTATTTTATGGAAAAGCTCAAAACAAACTGTCACTACATCGTCCACAATGTATGACGGTTTGTAGCGTGCTATGAGGCAACGGGCAGGTGAACTAACTAACGAAGTTCATACCCGGTTTGAAGGTGGTTGACGACATCTATAGACCACTAAAGTAATACTGCGATTATAATCTGGCAGTACAGGATGCTCATAACATAAGTCAAGTGGTGCTGCCAAACACATTGACATGGAGTATTATGTTGTGAAAGATAAAGTCCGGGATCAAGTCATAAATCTTGAGCATATAAGTAAAGAAAGGATGCTCGCGGATCCGCTTACAAAAGGCTTACCACCCAACATGTTCAGAGGACATGATGTTCAGAGAACATGTAGCTAGCTTGGGTTTAAGGGAAAGCCTAAAATATTCCTAGATAAAAGAAGGCCCAAAGATAAGTATCTATTTCAGAACAGAGTAGTGAGTTGTAGCTGTTAAGTCTATCGGCAATGGACCATGACGATGAGACATGCTCTATGAGCTAATCTGTAATGAAATGAACAAAAGCAAATGACATGAAAGTGAAAGATGGAATGAGATCAAGGGGGAGAATGTTAGTTGATCTCCACCAATAGGCCCAACGGCCTATTGGGCCCTATCTCTGCTCCCTGATCGGGGGAGCCCAACCCTAATTCGGTTGGTGGGCCCCTGTCGCACAGCACACATAAAAGGAAGGTGGGGGCGAGGGCTCGGACTACGAGGTTCGCCGTGAGCCGCCACACCCACCTACAGTAACCCTAAACCGATCTAAAGACCGTGCTACCAGCGACGGGATGTGCCCGCCACCGCCTCTGCCTCGCCCCTGCAGGACATCGCCGGCGTCATTGGACTTCATCTCGCCGGCGCTGGACGTCTTCTACACCGCGGCATCGGCATCCACGCTGTCGTTGCGGTGAAGCTCCGCAAGGTCGTTGAGCCTAACTACGGATCTACGGGTTAAACAGAAAGGTACTCACATCTATACTAACATGTGATTCTCCATCGCTGTATCCTTGCCACGGGAAATGCAAGAACACTATCGGAAACTACACTTGTACGTGTCGATTAGGAACTCAGAGCAAGGATCCCAAAAATGCACAATGCATTCCGAACTACAAGATGATCATAGGTACGGTAATAATATCATTTTCAGGTCAAGGATCCTTATGTAGGGAATTATTGACTTTGGAAATCCCTTGTTAGGTTTGGCATTCAGTTCAATCTTCATCATCGTGTGTGCCTTGATTGTGATGACCAATTACGAAAAAAAGAAGTTGGCAAAAGAGAAGGAAAGATTCTTCAAACAGAATGGGGGTCATATATTGTACCAGCAAATCCTCTCTAAACAAGTCGATACGGTTACGATATTCCCCGTAGAAGACCTGAAGAAAGCAACAGACAATTTTGACAAGAGCAGAGTGCTAGGCACAGGGGGCCACGGCACTGTCTACAAGGGCTTTCTGAGGGACAACAGGGTGGTTGCTGTCAAGCGCTCAAAGATCATTGATGTGGCTCAGACCGATGAATTTGTGCAGGAGATCATTATACTTTCGCAAATCAACCATAGAAATGTGGTCAGGCTTCTAGGTTGTTGCTTAGAAGTGGAAGTTCCCATGTTAGTATACGAATTCATCCCAAATGGCACTCTCTTTCACTTGGTCCATGATAACCGTGATGCACCTCTTTCATTGGAAACCCGACTCAGGATCGCCCAAGAATCTGCTGAAGCTTTAGAATATCTGCACCTGTTCACCAACCATTCCATAGTACATGGAGATGTCAAGTCTATGAACATTCTCTTGGATGAAAACTTCATGGCAAAAGTGACCGACTTTGGGGCATCTAGGATTCTTCCCAAGGACGCAGTTCAACTCATGACATTGGTGCAGGGAACTCTGGGTCACCTAGATCCTGAGTACTTGCAAGAACGTAAACTAACAGAGAAGAGTGATGTGTATAGCTTTGGAGTTGTTCTTTTGGAGCTAATTACAAGGAAGACAGCAATATACTTTGACAGCCCTGGCGAAGGAAAAAGTCTCGCAACATCTTTCATACAAGCAATGAAGGAAAACAAAGTTGAAAGTATGTTAGACACCAGCATGATGGGTGTGGGATTGGAGGAACTGTTCCAAGAAGTTGTAGAGCTAGCTAGCATGTGCTTGAGTCTCAAAGGAGATGATAGGCCTTCCATGACTCAAGTGGCCGACAAGCTAAAAGCTGTACGAAGTACCTGGAAAGTGATATTATTGTTGAAGCACGAAGAGACTCAACGTTTAATTGAGAGGTTGGCCATGGATCCAGTAAGTGACCTGTCACCTAGCATGTCCTATACGGCACAAATGTTGGGTCTGGATAGGAATATTATGGGATGCTAGTTGTCAGCTTGGATGTTACCATGTACTAGTACATATTTTTCCGGCTTCTCTTATAATCCGTCTTTTTCAGCTTATTTTTTCAGTCGGAACAGTATTTCTCTCCCAATAAATCAGCCGGAACAGTATTTCGGCTTATTTTTTCAGCGAAGCAAACGGGGCCATAGTTATTGTACGTACAGAGAGTTACCAAACGGTATCATCTGATCGACCCAAATTTTGCCACTTATGCATCGTGTAGTTATCATCACCAGTAGCGTGCCCGTGCTAACGCCACGACAACATTTGGGGTGCAATTCAAAACCACCAAAAGATACCACAAACCGATACTCTCTAGTTACATTCCAATGTTTTCATTTAAAAATAATTACACTGCAACTCCACTAATTACCACACAACCACATATATAATTGGAAATATATATTACTAACCTCTAAAATTATTTTTGACTAAGTTGATATGTAGTTTCTTGAAAGATTAAAATGATGGCAACCACCATATACCCCTATAAGCTGTCATCACCTCATCGAGCCTCCATTTTGCATGTCCTGAGGCGAACCACAACGTGCAGTCGGTTCCACCTCGACCACTCAGGGTCAATGCTCATTTGAAACTGACTAAACCATGCTCACAATTTCCTCTCAACCTGATCAACATTTGTACTTGTACAATGTTTTATACAAAATACTCACAACCAAGCTAGATCACTTAAGTATGTACACAGCTAAGATGTTTGTCATGTACAAGTACAACCCATAACTCATGTCTTGCTTGCACAACGATAAAGTTCTTTTCAATAATGTTTTATATCTAGGAAGTCATGGAACAAAACAGCCACCATGAGCACCTTGATCTTCTTCTTGCACTTTGATCTTCCTTTTTCTCTCATCTAGTAACTTCCGTGCTTGTTGGACTGAAAAGACATAGAATTAAAGCTGCATACATTAGTGCAGACCCTAGAAAATAGAAAAATAGTCCAGCCATACACAAGCACAGATAAAAAAAATCACTCCATAATTTTGGATAAAAAAGCACATCAATCCATGATGGCAACAAATGATATGGATGTTAGAAAGAGAGATATGGCTCATTCAAAGCTACTGTGCTACACCTACAACTTCAAGCCAAGATGGCAACACATGATGCAATATATATGTTTCCTCTAGGCTATTCTTGCCCAGAGCTCTTGTTATATATCTAACTTTTCCATTTTTATTGCTCTATTATCTTTTTTTTTTCTCCAAGCAAATTGTGCAGCTCAATTTCATTGACTCCAAAACTAATTGAGAATTTTTTTCACTCAGAGCATCCACTCATAATATAGGCTATACCTACAAATATAATAAACTGTGTCAAAAGTACCAACAGTACCACTTGAATCATGGACAATTGGGGTCAAAGAAGGCCTTGCCAATTAAAAGAAGGAATTTTCAGTCACAATTAATACAGTTATGGTAAACACAATCACTTAGAAGGGCAGGCTTGGTGCAGTGGTGAGAGCTGTCTCACTGAGTCACCAAGTCGTGGATTCGAAACAGCCTCTCCGTAGATTTCGTAGGGGAAGGCTTGCCTCGGTTTTTCCTTTCCCCGGACTCCACTCATGTGGGACCGCACTCTTGTAGGAGTCTCCGACACTAGGTCTGCCCTTTTTTTATGGTACACACAATAACTAATAATCATTTAACAAGACATAAAACCACTACTGCAGATATTTTTGACTCAAATTGATGTCATGTTTCTAGGTCTATGTAACACTAAGTTCCTAGTTAAGAACCAGCTAGATAATTATTAAAGTTGTGACAACTGCATATACATTTTTTTTGTCTAATCCCTTGCTTGAATGCAAGTATGTACAAGGAACTGCACAGCAAAAAGGCCTTTCACCACAGCAACGCATTTGCATTTGTTACCGGCAATCTTCTCCCAGCACAACCACTTGAGTGAGGAAATACAATGTACTACAAATCCTCCATGTTCATCTTGAATTGTAAATACATTTCTTGATGAACAGTACGAATAATATCATTTTACTACAAGATTAGAAGGTACCAGCACGAAGAACCTTCCATCTGAACCCCACTATCATCTGGACGATTACAAAACAAGATAAAATTTATAAAAAAAATAAAATGAACAATCAAATTCACTAAGATTCACGTCTTATTTGGTATACATCAATCAATGCAAAGGACAGTCTTAAACATACTTACAACGCAATTCACTTGCTCGCCTTCCCGGAAAAGGTAATCCATGTCAAATTTGTTTACCCAATCTGTACCCCTCTATAGCACGCCAAAATTTTCTTGAACACCATGATCTTGCGGTCCATGAGCAGGTTGTGCGGTCCATGACCATCTCTACCCCTGTATAATACAGGCACATGATAATCTATTTGATCAAAATATGTTCAATCTTTTGGGAGTTTTTCCTTGCCAAAGCAAGAGATACAGGCATCAGTTTACATTACCTGATGATCATCCTTGCACAAGAAGGTTCCAGGTTCCAGCAGTGAACCAAGGTCGAGTGAATATACCAAGACTATTTGCTCGGGCTTCACATGAAACAAAGAAAGAAAACCATTTTATTGACACGATTTATTGTGAATTTCTGGACTGTAAATTAGAAATACCACCAGTGAGAATAGCGGGTTTTAAAATTCAACAGGAAACAAAGAAATTTTCAGTGAAAATGACAGGAAAAAGAATATCGAGAACAAACCTAGATCATCGATAGTGAAGAACTCATTTTCAGTACCATCAACCCAGCCCAGTATCATGAAATAATCTCATTTTCAGCCCGAGGTACATAGCCCATCTCTTTATACTGTGCAGAGAAAAAGAACCGCTAGTTGAATTCTAGGTTCTAGACTCAATCGTAGTCTTGCAGCTACTGCAATGGAAGAACGAAGTATCAGGTTGTCTACTGGATTCAGAACAAACAAAAAGGCTGAGCTTTTACCCCACGGAGACATCCCTGATGCCGAACATGGTGAAGTAGGACCGGTCGTCGATCTCGGCACCGTACGGTGGCCGCTTCCGCTGGAGCACGTCCCTATGCTCGGACTCCGTCCTCTGGGGCCCGCGTCCTTGTCCCCAGCAGCCACTGCCGCCGCGAACGCGTCGTGCTCCTCGCGCCGGCCCGCTGGAGCACGAGCAGATTTGGGTGGTGGAGACGCCCGACGCAGCGTGGCCCAACCCGCGTCGCCGTCAATGCAGTTGCCATGTCTGGCAGCGCAGATCCACCCGTGACGCGGATGTCGAAGGGAGAGAGGAGGGCGATGGGGAGAACAGAGGTTGCGAGTCGCGACTCGGCGGCTCGCGACGGGGAGAAGGGAATTTTTTTTAATAGATATATGCCCGTGGGGATCATGATTTTTTTCTCACACCTATAATAACGGATTTGATTGATCATTTTCAAAAAATAACTAAAAGCTAATGAACGATTTTTCATTAGAAACCCTAAACTATTTTCAAATCCATTCATGTCTTATTTATTATCAATTGAAACCATATTCTCTTTTTATTTTCTGCACACATCCTTGTCCTCTTTCTCCACGATTCACTCCACACTCCACGTCAGGTGCCGTATATGTTTTTCTTTCAGAAATGCTATACAACACACATGTGTTTTAGCATAAAAAAAACACATGAATTTTTTTTTTGTCCCTCTCTCTTTTCAACTGTCCTTCGGGAGGGAATGGGATCGGTGCACTGCCGCGCAGACCATGCCATCGTAGCTCAGGGGTGCATCAAGTGGCGTTGGCGCGCGTCAACTTGCCAGAAAGGGCTCCATCTATGGATGAAAACGGTATGGATATTTATTCGACCGTCCGTTCGACCGAACAAATATAAACACTTATCTGGATAGTTACTCGGATATCCGTAATTTTTTTCGGATACGGATACTAAAACGGATATCTTAGGCGGATATCAAATACGGATGTAATATCATCGATATCCGGCGGATATCGGATAATCCGGTTAAGTATCGGATATATCCGGATATTTAAAAACGGATATTATCCGGATATTATTCAAACGACCTTGGATGGAGAAATGATCAAAATAAAAATTGTAGATCTCAAAAAGTTATGAAACTTTGTTGTTTACAACTTTTTCGTTTGAAATCATTTAGTGCTTCAAAATTTAAACCGTCCAAACTTTCTCAAATGGAAAACTAGTTTATAGGCGTCAAAATTTAAAAATCACAAATTTGAACCATCCAAGCTATCTCAAATGGAAAGTTGACCAAAACAACAATTGTAGATCTTGATGAGTTGAACAAACTTGGTATTCAAAACTTTCCAATTTAAAGTCATTTAGAGTTCATAATACTAGAGTCAAAGTGTTGTTTTTTCATTTGACCAAATTTGACTTGGTCAAACTTGCTCAAATGAGACACTAAATGACCTCAGATGAAAAAACTCTGAATACCAAGTTTGATCATCTTAGCAAGATCTACAATTGTTACATAGATCCTTTTCCCATTTGAGAAAGTTTTATCAAACACTAGTCACAAATTCTTGAATCTCATATAGACTTTCTCAAACTATGTCACACACTTGTGAAATTTGAACTATATTTTGTTCAAACTTTCTCAAATGAAAAAATAGCCTATATAAGAATTGTAGATCTTGATGAGATGAACAAACTTGGTATTCAAAACTTTTCAATTTGAGACAATCTAGGGTTCTGAAAACTAGTTTGTAAACGTTGAAATTTAAAAATCACAAATTTGAACCGTCCAAACTATCTCAAATGGAAAGTTGACCAAAACAAGAATTGTAGATCTTGATGAGTTGAACAAACTTGGTATTCAAAACTTTTCAATTTGAAGTCATTTAGAGTTCATAATACTAGAGTCAAAATGTTGTTTTTCATTTGACCAAATTTAACTTGGTCAAACTTGCTCAAATGAGACACTAAATGACCTCAGATGAAAAAACTCTGAATACCAAGTTTGATCGTCTCAGCAAGATATACAATTTTTACATAGCTCATTTTCCCATTTGAGAAAGTTTTATCAAACACTAGTCATAAATTCTTGAATCTCATAGACTTTCTGAAACTATGTCACACACTTGTGAAATTTGAACTACATTTTGTTCAAACTTTCTCAAATGGAAAAATAGCCTATATAAGGATTGTAGATTTTGATGAGCTGAACAAACTTGGTATTCAAAACTTTTCAATTTGAGACAATCTAGGGTTCCGAAAACTAGTTTGTAAACGTCGAAATTTAAAAATCACAAATTTGAACCATCCAAACTATCTCAAATGGAAAGTTGACCAAAACAAGAATTGTAGATATTGATGAGTTGAACAAACTTGGTATTCAAAACTTTTCAATTTGAAGTCATTTAGAGTTCATAATACTAGAGTCAAAGTGTTGTTTTTTCATTTGACCAAATTTGACTTGGTCAAACTTGCTCAAATGAGACACTAAATGACCTCAGATGAAAAAACTCTAAATACCAAGTTTGATCGTCTCAGCAAGATATACAATTGTTACATAGCTCATTTTCCCATTTGAGAAAGTTTTATCAAACACTAGTCACAAATTCTTGAATCTCATATAGACTTTCTGAAACTATGTCACACACTTGTAAAATTTGAACTATATTTTGTTCAAACTTTCTCAAATGAAAAAATAGCCTATATAAGGATTGTAGATCTTGATGAGCTGAATAAACTTGGTATTCAAAACTTTTCAATTTGAGACAATCTAGGGTTCCGAAAACTAGTTTGTAAGCATCAAAATTTAAAAATCACAAATTTGAACCGTCCAAACTATCTTAAATGGAAAGTTGACCAAAACAAGAATTGTAGATCTTGATGAGTTGAACAAACTTGGTAATCAAAACTTTTCAATTTGAAGTCATTTAGAGTTCATAATACTAGAGTCAAAGTGTTATTTTTTCATTTGACCAAATTTGACTTGGTCAAACTTGCTCAAATGAGACACTAAATGACCTCAGATGAAAAAACTCTGAATACCAAGTTTGATCATCTCAGCAAGATCTACAATTGTTACATAGCTCATTTTCCCATTTGAGAAAGTTTTATCAAACACTAGTCACAAATTCTTGAATCTCATACAGACTTTCTAAAACTATGTCACACACTTGTGAAATTTGAACTACATTTTATTTAAACTTTCTCAAATGAAAAAAATGGCATATATAAGGATTGTAGATCTTGAATCCATGACCATGACTCCATGAGACCCATGAAGCCATGAGCTTGGCTATTTCTACTCATGCCGCGAAGATTGGTGCTTGTATGATGTATGATGTATGATGTATCTGTATCTTTATCTTATTTGTTGCTTTACTCTTTAGTCTTTCGGCTTAATCTAGATGGATTATGGACTCATAGAGTGGTGTAATGGTTTGCGCACGTATGATATATATATATATATATATATATATATATATATATATATATATATATATATATATATATATGCTGCTTTTACTCAATATCCGAATATATATTTGTATCCGACCTTCTCCGAATCCGATTCATACCGTATTCGATACTCATTATTCGTATCCGTATCCGAGTCAATCCGTATTCGTATATGTATCCGAACGCTATCCGTGTCCGAATCCGAATCCGAACAGAAATATAAAAACAAATATAATATGAGTGATATCCGTTCGTATCCGATCCGTTTTCATCCCTAGCTCCATCGGCCGCGCGGGTGCGAGGACCGTGTGGCGACGCGTCACGTACGCATGTGGGATGGCTGGACCCGATTTGTCCTTGCATAGAAAAAAAATTATTTCTTGTGATCTATGGATCTGTGATCTTGTGATTTGTGATTGTCTGGAGGTAGAAGAAGTCTTGAGGTAGAAGAAGGATGGAGGTTGTTGGATCTTAATTCTACGGTGCAAAAAAATGTTAAAACTGTATAAAACACATAATTGTTGAGTAGACAGACTCTTTTCTTTTCGGAAACGTTTTTTTTGTCGTATTTGTTTTACGTTTTTTTGGCGTATTTGATTTATTTCGGGGATAGTGGTTTTTTTTACAGTTTTTTTTTGCCGTATATGTTTTATTTCTTTTTTTTATGCAGTATACGGTGGAGGCAGGCCGGACACAGACGATAGCTGTAGTGTTTTTCGGGAACCTTTTTTGTTTTGCCGTATTTGATTTTTCTGGGATGGTGTGTTTTTTTATGGTGTTCTTTTTTTTGCCGTATATGTTTTTATTTCGATTTTTTTTTTGTGCAGCATAGGACGAGGGCGGGGCGACGCAGACGATAGTAGTAGGGATTTTTTAAGTATATAGATATAGATATAGAAGATTGGGGTCATCGATCTACGATGATGACTTTGAGCTAGCGTCCATGATCCATTTGTCTGATGATAGTGTACGTGCAGCCCAATTGTACCACCAAACTATTTCAACAGGTTGGGAGGGATGGCATTGACTTTGTGCGCGACATGCTCCCCGGTGCCGATGAATATGACGGGGCTTTTCGTAGCTGCGACCGCGCTGAGCGCGCCGCCGCCCTTGGCGTGGCCGTCCATCTTGGTGACGATGACGGCGCCGACCTCGGCGCTCTGCTTGAACTCCAGCGCCTGGTCGAACGCGGCCTGGCCGATGCTGCCGTCCATGATCAGAACCACCAGGTCCGGCCGCGTGGCCTCCGCGACCTGCCGTATCTCCTCCAGGAAAGCGGCCTCCTGGCCGTGGCGCCCGCTCGTGTCGACGTTGACGAGGTCGCACTCGCATCCCTCAGCATCGGCGGCTTGGTCGTCGTTCCTGAACCTGTTCACGCCCTCGACGGCGACCTTCACGGGGTCCGACTCCGTGTAGGATCCGTAGAAAGGGATGCTGGCCTTGGCCGCGCTCTGCCTCTGCTGGTACAGGGCGCCGGCCCCGGAACGTGTCGGCGCACACCAGCGCGGGGCTGAACCCCATCCGGCGGTGGTAGTCCGCGTACTTGACGCAGGTGGTGGTCTTGCCAGAGCCCTGCAGGCCGACCAACATGACCACGCTGGCCGGCTTCTTGCCTCTTGTTGGGGCGAAGGATGGCTTGCCCCCGGGCCCCGGTTCCAGCATCCTGCGCAGCTCTGCCTCGACGGCCTGCTGGATGGCGCGGCGCCTGTCGGTGCCGGTGGCGGCCAGGGACTGGAGGTTGACGGCGCTCCTGATGCTGCCCTGCACGGACCGGACCGTCTCGAAGCGGACGTCGGCCTGCAGAAGCGCGCGCGAGAAGTCGTTCAGGCAGCCGGCCAGCACCTTGTCGTCCACCACCGGCGCCTTGGCCATCCGCGCCAGCGCGGCGACGATGCTACAGCCCAGGTGCGCCAGCGCCATCTCGATCGAGATCGGCGGGTCAAGTCACACGGATGGGTCTCCTCTCCGATCGATCCACCCCCTCCAAACCTCACGTACGTACGTCCTCCTCACCAGCGGCGGGCCGGTGGCAAGGGGCTAGCTCTTTTTCGGATGGATGGATCGGAGCAACACAACACGAGCCTGGACGGGGTTTGGGGAGCCTGCGGGATCGGGCTGGGTTAACGCGCAGACGATAAGATTAGTTGCCTTGTTTTTTAGGTGGTAAAGATTTTCGGTGGGAACGGGCTGTCTGAGATTCGATCGCTGCTTGTCGGACGCGTGTGGATGTCTGTTGAGCGGGAGGAGGCGGGATGATCGTTGAAGCCTGTTGATACAAACATCCTCGCCCATTGGATCGAGTTGAAGCCTACGAGAAAGGATTAGAAGCCATAGATTTTAATGATGGTGAAATCCTAGGTACAATTTCTTGGATGCACAATGGCTAGGCTCCTCAGCGGGGATGTATTTTTTTTGGTATATCTAGAATAGTTTGGATTGTTCCCTTATAGTAGAGATTAGCCATGAAGTAAAGAACAACATAGTGTCATCAACTAGTTCAGTCGTCGCATTCCAAAATCCAAACCGCGTGTTATTATCTTTCCGGGTGCTGCCACCATGACACCACTCATCCTTCCAGTCTGGTGACCTCATTGTGGATGATTTTAGGATGATGTTCTGATGGTCGTGTATGTGTGTCACGAACCCCAATCGAACTGATCTCACGAGTCAAAATCACAACACAATATGGAAGCTCTCACTACTACTGGTTCGGTTTTTGCAGGCGACCATTTTTTTATTTTTAGAGACAGGCAGGGCGTCGACCTCCGTCAGGGCGTCTGCGTTAATCGCCCTTTACGGAGGCGGGCACCATGACTGCCTCCGTTAATCATGAGAGGAAGAGGGAAGAAGGATAAAGGGTAGAAATCTATCCTATAGCATATGCTCGCCTCATGCATGAGCTTGCCATCGGTTCACTGTTTGGTTTCTCCACAATCCTCCTGTTTCTATTGTTTTTGTATTATGTTGCACCTCTCATGGCAGGTCATCATGGGCCGATATAGGATCAGTCCAGCCCACTTGCCCAATCTGCAATATATTGAGTAAGTATCATGACATCCTCCCCCTAGTAACGGCTTGACTCCTAGTCATCGTAGAAGTAACAGCGAACACCAGACCACCTTGATCCCACATAGTTTGTTGATCCTTGATGTACAATGTAGCTTCAACTTGATGTTAACATGTCTCATTTCTCCATCTTGAGATTCAAATTTCACCTTTTCCCCATCTTGTACAATTGGGTTTTTTCGATAGAGGAAGCTAGTTGTACAATTAGATTAGGTGTATGCCATTTTGTAGATCTAGTTCTTGTAACATGGCGGTACTCAATTGAGTAGAATGCTTACCGAAGCATTGACACTTCAGAACTATCTAGTGCTATGAAGAACTTTCCATCATGACAAAGAAACTGAAGATGTGATGCTCAATCTTGGTAATTCTTTTGCTCTGTCCATTGCATGAAGATACAGTTGAATACACTTGCATTCTTCTGTGGAATTTCTAGTCCCTATCAAATACCTAATCAATGAACTATATCACATTAGCAACTAGTATCATTTCCAACATGAATGAACTAAAGGTAAGCAGATGAGCTGAGGTGTAACACATGTCTTTGCTTCCATAAGTCAATTGGATCAAGAAATGGCAAGCATGCAACTCCATGCAAATTGAACTAATCGAGAATTGAACTCCAAGCCCAAGTAGCTAGAGGCCAAGGGATTTTCATCTACATAAAAACATCAAATTCATTGTGCTTGATTAGAGATTGAAAATTGAGTGGTAGCTCTTCAATGAATCTCATGATCCAGGAAGAAAATCTGGAGTGCTCACCAAGTAACTATTGCATTGTAATCGATCTCTGATGAACCATATTTGAAGCTAATATGCTTGAAAAATTACTAATACGATAGTGGACATAGAGGTACTTGAAATCTACAGTCATTTAGAAGTAGTTCATCACCTTAGCACAGGAAAGTAATAGAAGCATTGCCATCTAATTTGACCAAGTAGTAACAATTTCAATTTGACAATTTGATTTCCATGGATAACCATTAGCTCTCCATCTTGACAGTAGCCGAAAGATGGGCAAGGCTTTGGGTGCAGTTTCAATTTTCACTAGTCATCTCTAGTTGTAGAGGTGGGACCATGGTTGGAACAATCGGACAAGGTGAGGCACTCTGCTTGATACAATGGTGAATGGATCAGATGTCTGAGCACTTGCAATTGGATCTACAACTTCTTTTGCCATATAATTGAGAAAAGTCAATTGTTGGTCCTTGACTGAATGCTTGTACGAAAGATCGCTTAACCTTAGCATCACAACTCTCAGTGTTGATCTATCATGTTGTAACTTACTTTCTTGTTTAACTGACATCCATGGAGGAATGTTTAGTTGAACTAAAATTTCTAGCAACTCAAACTGATCCTTCCAATACTTCCAATTCTTCTTCCACATATTCAAATGAAAACACCTCACGGTAACCATGAGCATGCTCACTGGCCAAGTAAGTGAACAGCTAACACACAAAAGTAGTACCGCTATTCTACATTCAGGTGGTAGTCATGGAGACAACAACACCACAACACAAATTGAAATCTAAAAGATAGCAATGTGTTGACGTTTCGTACCAAGGTACCGTATCAACTAGTAAATTTAGCGTCATGTGTGGGCTTCGCTAGCACTCAGAGACTCCAGATTTATATTGGTTCAGGCAAGTGCCCTACATCCAGTGGGGATGTTCGATCATGTTCCTAAGCACGAGGGCTCGATGTTTGTAGTAGGGTTTACAAACAAGTGGAGAAAGAGAGGGAGAGTGACTCTAAGAAAAATCGAGAGAGAGTCAAGATAGAGAAAAGAAGGGCCCCTTGTTGCCCTTTATATAACCGAGGGAGCAGGGTTACAAGGGGGAGAGAGAAACAAAGAGAGAGATTTTCACATGGCCGTGGATCCTAGGAAATGGCGCGAGCTACTTCATGGTACATTCCTTCGAGGGAGGCCTTATACCCACGATGTGTAGGACAACATATGGCTTCGAAGTCTCCTTAGCCAGGATTGCAGATTTGAGAAGAGAGAAGCAATAGTGGTTTGAGCATGTTGAATAGGTAGGATAGCACAATGGATGACTTCCTTACTGGTGATGGAACGCACATAATGCATCCATGACCTGACATTGGACACTTAGTGGGAACTACTTGCAGAAGCTTGATAGAGGCAATAACGTTAGTGAGGACGATGTGCTCAGATAGAGGGTATCCTCAGGGCTTCGTGGACGGTGCTGAGGACAAGGCCTCAAACACCGGAGCACGAACGACCCATTAGGGGCATGGTGTTGAACAGTTGGTGTGTGCCATCGCAAGGGTTGGTGATGGCTGCATTTGGTGGTGATGAAGAGGTTCACAAAGCCGTGAAGGATGTTGTTGTCATTGAAGACATGGGCGGCACAAAGGAGGATGTCGGCGGCTTGCTAGTGCTTGAGGTCATGTCAACGTTGGTTGGGTTGTCATCTGCGCTTGGGGTACTATCTGCAGCAACATAAATCATTGCGTAAGATGGAATCATAATCCTAATAGTGTGTTTGACCTCACTAAACTCCAATGGATTGGAACTAAGCTGTCATCAATGGCATGGGTTATATTAGAGATGGTGAATGTCACAAGGAAGTCCTGAAATTGCTCTCGTGTCTCTTTTATGGCAGGAATTGCTTTAGTGTTTCATGGCAATTTATCCAGTACCTCAAAACTAATATGGACCATCTATTTAGTTTGATCCGAAGGGTAAGGATAAGTTGTTACCTCCGAGGAATTGGAAGACATCAATCCTATCGAGTTGAAAGTATCCTAGTATGTATTCTAGAATCTTAGAGCATCTCCGAGAGTCATTCTAAAGCTCACCCTCTAAATTAATAATCATTTACATAGTCATTTGCATAAAAGTCGCTTTCTATATCTTTTGATTTTCCAACAGTTTTTCTATATCTCGTGTGCTCTCTAAAGAGGCATTCTCGTTTTCTATCTTTGGCTAGCGAAAGATCCAAAATATAAGATGGCTAAATTTGGATAACTAAATATGAAAGCCGTTGGAGGGTTTTTTTAATCAAAATCACTATTCCTAGTAATTAGGAAGGATATGGAGAGTCTTTTGGAGTTGCTCTAATATCTTATCATGTATCCTAAATTTTATAGTATCCACATCCCGTATAAAGGTTCCATACGGTCCTGTCGATACTATAAAATAATTAATTGTTAAATGAATCTATTATATAAAATACTATTTCAAGACAAGAAACATTGAATAACGAGAAGAATTGCACTTAAATGTAGAAAAGGCAAATTAAATAAATCAAAATTAGGCTTAAATGTTCACAGCATATTACAAATCTTATGTACAATATATATCTATAAAATGTGATAGAATCTTAATACGATGATTTGACCTATGGTCCAATACAGTCAAGGAAAATGATTCTACCAAGAATCCTGATCCTAACAAACCATGCTCACTGCTATAATACCATAACTTGCTTTGATGCAGGGAAATTAGTGATATCTCCATCTGCAGAATTATGCAATTCTAGTTATATCTTTAGTAAAACTATCTAAATTTGACCAAATTTGTGAAAAAGTTGAATATTTATTTCATCATATAAGTGCATTATGAAAATATACTTATTTGATATTGTAAATTTGGTCACAAAAGAGCATATGGTTAACATAAAAGAGTATAATTGAGATCCAGTTACATCTGGAAACGTTGTTTGTTCTATTTTCATATACAAAATCTTGCATCCCCAAGTAGCAATGTTGATTTCCATATACCAAAGCTTTCAATATATGGCTTGCAAACAAAAATAATTTAGAAATAACGGCTTCTCAATGTGATTCACCAGGTATATTTCACCTGACTTACATTGAAATTTTGCTAAAAATGCCCACCATCTACTGCTTCAAAGGAATAATGATCAGTAATAACTTGAACAACATTTGCACTCTGAAAAACATAGAGATACAAAGAGATATAGAGATTCAATTAAAATTTGGAATCGTATTTTTTATGCAGCAAAAGAAACAGCATCATACCATTTTCCACTTAAAAAGAAACAACATCATACCAATTAAAATTTGCTTCTTATCTGTTTTCTTCTTCTTTTTCTTCTAAAATTTTTGTTATTGAGCTACTACAATCAGAACATTGTAAAAATGGACAGTGTGAACTACAATAATCAAAAGACAATTTCCCACTTTGCTTTTTAATGTGTCGAATTTGCAAGCCATTTTAAGACCAAAATATTGATAGTAGTAAGCACAAAGAGAGGAACGCATGCAATGGCAAACAGAGGACAAACCTTGCAGGCATTCCTCAAGCAATTCTTGGGCATCGTCCATGGCACCCGGAGGTCCCATGGCACGGCAGTTGTCGGCTTCGTCCCCTTTGGACCTTATTTGCTTCCCTCTGAAATGGCGGCAAGCTTCTCTATTTTCCTCCAAAAGCATCGGCTAGCACCAGTACATGAAAAGAAAAGGAGGGAGGATAAGGCTCTGATCGTAGCCACTGCCTTTCCCATGAACGGCTAAGATGCTCGGACTGCATATGTTGTAGTACTAGTTACAATTGCATCTGATCTGGGTCCGAGGCTTTGTATCTTACCAGAGATGACGAAGTTGTGATAGATTGTGTTACACTAGTTTAGATGCTTTATTTGTTTAGATCAATCAGGTGTTTACTGGAAGCAAAAACAAAACCAATTCCCAACTTCACTCATCCTTGCATATCCATCATTTGAGTCTCCAACAATTATTCCAATAATTACATATCCGATTTGCCCTATGGACGAATATGCAAGCATACGTTTCATGCTTGTTTGAGTAATAGCAAGGAGATTCCCTAATATCATGCTAAGAATAGGGATTTTCAGAAGAAGGTGACATTCGTTTGATGAGAAATAAAAAGGAATATCGATAATTTGTGTGGCTAAAGCTAAAGCTTTCAGGAATATGTTTCTCGATTTCAACTTGAGGTTAATATATTTTTACAATTTTTTCATGGCTCTCATTCTGGCAGTTGATTCATTACAGTCACCAGATTAATACTTAAAGTTTTGCCCTTGTAGGACATAGATGCTCAAATGCTCTCGAGAAAGCGTGACTTTAGCTTTTGCAAAGTTTTGCTGGTGATAAACGTGAATTGGTGATGGTACTGGTTGCAATAACAAAATGGGTATGGTTATCTGCTCAGTGCACTAGGTTCCTGCTTTGCTTTGTCATGCACTAGAGCCATATACTCTGCTTTTAATTCACTGTACTCATATGCTTAGCCAGCTATGGAATCACATATACTAGGTTCCTACTTTGCTTTGTCATGTACTAGAGCTATATACTCTGCTTTTAATTCACAGTACTCATATGCTTAACCAGCTCTGGAATCAAGTACCATAGTTTATCTACTTACATCTCTATTGGTGTTCAACACCAAGCAAGAGATAAGAGAGGAGAGGGCAAGAGGTAAGAGCACATGAATAATGGGACAAATGAATGAGGGAGCCAACTCCTTCTCCACCTTCCCCCTCTCCCGCTTTTATAGGGAAGGTGGGAGGGGAGGTTTTCATTATTTCCTCTTGTGGGGCTTGTATTTTACAAAAGAACCTATAGGGGATACAAATGGGCCTTAAATATTACTCCCTCTGTTTCAAATTATAAGACGTTTTGGCATTTCTAGATACATAATTTTTGCTATGCACTTAGATATACACTATGTCTAGACACATAGTAAAAGAAATATATGTAGAAAAGCCAAAACGTCTTATAATTTGGAATTGAGAGAGTATCTTACAAGTCCCAAGCTATGCAATTGGGCCTTCTATAAAATACTAATGGGGTCCCTAACATATACCTCACTCTCAACAGTGGCCCCTTAACTATTTAGTTTTGATCAAAAGTACAAGACCCAATAGCTGAATACAACTAACTGTGGCCCAATTGCAACTCAGTCCCAACACACAACTCTCATCTATACAGAGATATTCTATGGATGACCTTATAATTAGCTAGTCTTCGGTGTCAACCTTTGCTCGAACCTTCGTGACTGTGTCTTTGGTAGCTTGCTCCTTCATATGGCCTTGATCCCTTGATACCTTCTTTTCATAACTGAGCCTCCGTCAAAGACATAGATGTAGTCGAGGTAGGCAAAGAAGTCGACGTAGGCGAGGTAGTTGTAGATGATCACGACATGTCTTCAAGCTTTCACTCACAGGCGCCAGGCAAGGCTTTTATCATCGAGCGGATTGCTTGTCCAATGTGCTCTTCGCCAGCCCCTCTTGGTTGGCGCTTGTGATAAATTCTTTTGCATGCTTGAAGTAGATGACGTCGTAGGAGTGGTTGATGTCACAAATGTCATAGGTGGAGATCCCCCTCACTCCAATTGACGGTGAAGGTGGTGTTGACTATGGTGAAGCTGATGGCGAAGCCCCCTTGCTGAAGTGTTGACGAAGGTGTGTAGCCAATGATGTTGAAGTAGAAGACCCTTGCCAAAATGTTGACAAAGGCATAATCGATGACGCCAAAGTTGGCGAAAAACCCCCCGCCATAACTCGACCAAAGTCTTGAACAGTGGGTCACTAAAGTTTCAATAGCGAAGTGGGGAGCGAAAGCGAGAGCGAATGATGGGATATGTTGTTTTAGTGCTAGTATGATTGCATTGGTGTCTTATCATATTTTATTGTGGGGGCGAGATGGGTGAGAGATAAATCTAGAAGATAAGCAATGTGTCGACATTTTGTACTAGGGTCCTGTATCAACTAGTAAATTTAGCGTCATGTGTGGGCTTCACAGGGCCTAGCATTTAGAGACTCCATATTTATATTGGTTCAGGCAATGTGCCCTACATCCAGTGGGATGTTCGATCGTGTTCCTAAGCATGAGGGCTCCATGTTTGTAGTAGGGTTTACAAACCAGTGGAGAAAGAGAGAGGGAGAGTGCCTCTAAGAAAAATCGAGAGAGTCAAGATAGAGAAAAGAAGGGCCCCCTGTTGCCCTTTATATAACCGATGGAGCAGGGTTACAAGGGAAAGAGAAACGAAGAGAGAGATCTTTCACATGGTTGTGTGGATCCTAGGGAATGGCGCGAGCTACTTCATGGTACATCCTTTGTGGGAGGCCTTGTACCCACGATGTGTAGGACAACATATGGCTTGGAAGTCTCCTCAGCCAGGCTTGCTGATTTGAGAAGAGCGAAGTTACAGTGGTCTGACCATGCTAGATAGGTGGGATAGGTGTCACTATAGTAGGGGGATGTAGCTATAGGTAAAGTCAGCACGATGGATGACTTCCTTACTGGTGCTGGAACGCACATAATGCATCCATGACTTCATTGGACACATAGTGGGAACTACTTGGAGAATGAAGCTCAGTAGAGGCAATAACGTTAGTGAGGACGATGTGCTTGGATAAAGAGGATCCTTAGGGCTTCGTGGATGGTTCTGAGGTCTGAGCACAAGGCCTCAAACACCGGAGCGTGAATGACCTAGTAGGGACATGTGGTGTCGAACAGTTGGTGTGTGCTATCATAGGGAACTCAGTAGTTTCCACATGGTTGGTGATGGCTGCATTTGGTGATGATGCAGAGGTCGACAAAGCCGTGGAGGATGCTATTGTCGTGGAAGACATGGGCGGCACAAAGGAGTATGTCAGCGGCTTGTTGGTGCTTGAGGCAGCGTCAACATTGGCTGGGTTGTCATTTGCGCTTGGGGTAGTATCTGCAGCAAGATAACTCATTGCAGAAGATGAAATCATAATCCTAATAGTGTGTTTGACACTTTGACCTCACTAAACTCCAACGGATTGGAACTGAGCTGTCATCAATGGCATGGGTTATATTGGAGATGGTGAATGTCACGAGGGAGTCCTGAAATTGCTCTCGTGTCTCTTTCATGGCAGGAATTGCTTTAGTGTTTCATGGCAATTTATACAGTACCTCAAAGTTAATATGGACCATCTATTTAGTTTGATCCAGAGGGTAAGGATAAGTTGTTACCTCCCAGGAATTGGAAGACATCGATCCTATCGAGTTGAAAGTATCTTAATATGTATTCTAAAATCTAATACTATTGATCCTATCATGTACCCTAAATTTTATAGTATCCACATCCCATATAAAGGCGTACGTACGGTCATGTCGATACTATAAAATGATTAATTTTTAAATGAATCTGTTATATAAAATACTATTTCAAGACAAGAAACATTGAATAACAAGAAGAATTGCACTTGAATGTAATAATGGCCAATTAAATAAATCAAAATTAGGCTTAAATACTTACAGCATATTATAAATCTTATGTACAGTATATGTCTATAAAATCCGATAGAATCTTAATATGATGGTTTGATACGATTAGGGAAAACTGATTCTACCTAGAATCTTGATCCTAACAAATCTTGCTCACTGCTATAATATGACAACGTGCTTTGATGCGGGGATATTAGTGATATCTCCATCTGCAAAATTATGCAATTCTAGTTATATCTTTAGTAAAACTATCTAAAATTTGACCCAATTTGTGAAAAATAACATGAATATTTATTCCATCATATAAGTGCATTATGAAAATGTAGTTATTTGATACAATAAATATTGATAACTTTTTGATAAATTTGCCAAAACTCAAGATCGTTTGACTCAGTACTATCCTATAATTGCATGTTTTTTTCCAACGGTCATACACATCAACAATATATACACACGTATAGATTTCGGATAGATGTTACTAATTGCGCAACATTAGATCCTTGGAGGTAGAATTTTGCGGCAGCATGTACACACGAATGTATGTATTTACAGACGTGTACTGTAGCGCCGTAAAGTGTAGTAGTATGCAGAAATAGAGCTGCTGGACGGGGCCATGCCGGCCGGATCGGATCTACATGGAGTGTGTAGTGTAGCCATGGAATGGAAACCTCGCCTTTGTGGGGGGCAGCCGGGGAGCGATCGTGCTTCTATCTTAGCTGCTAGGCGGCGTTGCCGAGGTTCTCGAAGCTCCAATCCCGGCGCATGCCGACGCTGCGCCGGAGCCGCGGGCCCTGGATGAGCTGCGACACCTTCAACTCATCCACCGTCGACTTGCACTTGCGCACCATCTTCTTGTTACTCCTGCCGCTGCCGCTGCTGCTATTGCTGTCGCTCCTCATCGTGGTCGCGGTGGCGCCGTCGTCGTCCTTGCCGCTATTGGAATCATCCTCGCCATCCTCTGCTTCTTCGTCGTCGACGGTTGCTAGCGTCCGCAGCGGCGCGTACCGCGGCTGCGCGAGGCCGTCGGAAGCCACGCCACGCTGCAGCGCCGTGCAGCAGGTGGCCGTCTGCGGCTGCGGGATGTCGTAGGGGTCCACCCCGTCACCGGCGGCGACGGCGGCCCCGCGGCGGGGCACTTGCAGGCTGGTCAGGTGCGACGACGATAGGTTGCTCATTTCTTGGACGATCCTATTGGATAATCAATAATCTCCTTATTGTTCACTGCTCTCTTCCGATGTTTTAATCAATATAAGCATGGCACCAGAGAAATCAAGCAGAGGCCAGGCTAATTTTGGATCAACTCCTTTTATTGGCATCCCACAAAAAGTGGTAGCTCTTTAATAGACATCCTTAAAATAGCTAGGTATGCTGTTTTCAATGCGATACAGGTGATCTGTGCTATGAAAAAAAAAAGTATAAATAAAAATTGACCCATTTTTTAAACGTGCAATGGCTTTCACACTTTTGTCATACATGTGCGTACAGTAGCTTCATTCCACTAAAAATGCTAGCTCCTAAATAGACGCCTTAGAGCAACTTTAAAAGCATCTTTATATCTTTCCTAATCGATAGGAATAGAAATTTTGGCAGAAAATTACCCTCCAACATTTTTTTAATTAGCTCTCCAAACATTATCATAATCTATTTCGGATTTCTTGCTAGCAAAAAATGAAGAGCGCAAATGACTCTAGATTATGCACAAAATATAGAAATGTTGTTGGAGGATGAAAAAACACAAGAACAATTTTTAATCAATTGGCTCTTTAAGAGGAACTCCAAGAAACTCTTATATTCTTCTTAATCGATAGGAATAGAGATTTTGGTTAAAGAAATACTATTCAACCATTTTTCTAATTGCATCTCTAAATATTACCGTCCTTTATTCTTAATTTCTCACTAGTTAAAAATAGAGAGTAGAGATGACTCTTCAGAGTGTGCACAAGATATAAAAAAGTTGTTGAAGGGTGAAAAGATATAGAGAACCATTTTTATTCAAATAGCTTTCCAGATGATGCTTTGGAAAGTGAGTTTTAAAAAAACTCTTGAAGATGTTCTAAATGATGATTTAGAAAGTGAGTATAAAAAAGACACTAGCTTGGAGATGCTCTAAATGATGATTTATAGAGAGTTAGTTTAAAAAGGACTCTTGGAGATGTTCTTAAAATAAGAAACTAAAGAGGTGGGAAACATAATAACATAATAGCTTCATCCCACCGAAAGTGCTAGCTCCTTAATATAGACACCCTTAAAATAGCTAGTTATATGAAGTTTTCAATTTAATACAGGCGTGATTGCTTGCTAAAAAAAATCTATATCAAATAGAATTGGACCTATATCAAAACGCACAATGGCTTTGGTACTAGCTAGCTAGTTTCATGCGTTGATTGTTTGGCTTCAATTCATAAATCAACCAAACCCATATATAGACAATGGCACTTGCTTAGAACCAGGGGCGGAGCTACATGCACCGCAGTAGATGCGGTCGTGCACGCGCTAAAAACGAAAATAAGTGATAAAAACTAAATTTTCATCATATTTACACTCATGCATCATAAATATTTGTATTAACAAGGCAAGCGCACTTCATTGAAATTGCTCTAGCTTTACCCCTGCTTAGAACCGCTAAAGGTGGGATTATGGGTTCTTTTCCATGGAGATGAGGCACGTAAAGCAAATAGATGGAGCTTCATGAGCAGAGCAGTTTACTTTTGTCAAGCGGCACACAAGGAAAACGGTAATGCCATTGTACGGGTGTTCAGGGACGGACGGACGTGGCTTCTCCACTTGCTGCCTTGTCCGTCCGCTCGCTCCTTCCGCACCCCTTTTAAAAAAACTCTCTACGCGCTCGGCTTTCATAGTCGCAGCCTTATCCACTGCTCCATCGGACCTCCACGCTTGACTCCACCGCGCCGCCCCAGCCGCCTTCCCCACTCCACGCTCCACTGTGCCACTTCACCTGCACCGCAGCATTTGCCAGCTGCGGCCGCCTCCGTTGCTCTCTTAGCCACCGAGCAGGTGCTCGCCAATGGTGCACTGGCCTAGGCCGCACCTGCTCCCCCAGGGGTGCTCGCGCGCCTCACGTAGGTGCTCACCCAGGCACCGAGAAGGTGCTCGCCCAGGCCGTCGAGCAGGTCCTCGCCCAGGGGCCCACCGCGCGAGCTCCATGCGCCGTCGCCGACCTCCACGTAGGCGTCGAGCTCCGCGATTCGTCCAAGCAGCAAGGTGACATTGCACGCTGAAAGCGCATGTTGCAAGGGTATATTTCAAGTGTTTCAGATGTTTTATCTGGATGTTGCAAGTGTCTCATGTGGATGTTTACAAAAGTCGATTGGGATGTTGCATAGGTTGCAATGGTTTCACATGTATGTTGCAAGCTTTTGTTCCCAATGTTTTATCTGTTTTCCTAGACTATGTTGCAAGTGTGTTTATTTGGATATTGCAAATGTTTCACACATATGTTGCAAGTGTTTTATCTGGATGTTGTGTATGTTTTCCATGGTTTTCAAGTGTTTTTCAGGTGTTTTTAAGTGTTTCAGATGTATGTTTGAAGTGTTTCATCTGCCTTCAGACGTATGTTGCAAGTGTTGTATCTGGATGTTTTTAAAACAAATTAGGTGTTGCATATCTCCTCATTTTTCTGCTGGCGCGCCTCGGTGGCTCTTCCTCATCCCGGTCGGCTAGGCATCCACCACCTCCTCCCCTCTTTCTCTATGCTGATGACGTTTGAGACGCCATAGGCCCATGTGGACGCATGAAACGGCGCAGAAAAACAAGACTATGGCCCCTTCTTGGGTGTTGCTGTTTCTTAAAACTCTAGTATTACAAAACCATAGTTTTTAAAACCGTAGGCATGTAATACCATAGTATTTAGAAATCGCAGTGTTTCTCTGTTTAAGAAAAACCATGACGTGTTTGGCTACACATCAATACGTTGCTTTTAAAATTAGTTGGTTGTGTCTATGCTGCTAAAAATAGCAGTGAAAAAGAGACACGCCATCTGAGATGGACGCGCGTCACCAAGCTGTGGGGGTTGGGACCAAGTTTTTTAGACTCAAAAAATTGTGGTTTTATTAATACCGTAGTTTGTAGAACTCGAAACTAATTACATCCAAACACCTTCTTTCTTTTAGATACCTGGTATTTTAAAAAATCATGGTATCGATCCAAAACTTAAAAAAAAACTTTGTATCGGGCCTGTGGGCCGAGCGACGGCATCCACACGCACGCAACCGTCCGAGCAAAAGGAATGGAACGAGGAGCTGCCTGTTTTTTCTGCAGGGTAACTATAGGCGACAAGCTGACAATCCTGCCCGTTACTTGCTTCCTCAGCGTCCATCGCGGCCGTACATCATATCAGGCTGCGCGTCCCGCGCTCGCGCCGCAGCCGCCGCCTCTCTCGCCGCTATTCCGCCTGCCGTGGGCCGCCGCGTCACCAAAAACGGTCTGGCGGCCTCCGACGGCCGCATCCAAATTCCCCCTCCCGTAGATAAACCTAGCAATCAGTCGAGCGGCGCGGGACGCGGTGGCGGGGGAGATCACGTGCGAGGCTGCGACGGCGAGGAGCTGTCCTGTCCAGCGGGGCTGTGCGCGAGGCGAGTCAAGCGGCGCAGGACACGGCGGTGGCCAGCACGTTCGAGGCGCGGGCAGGTAATGCCCGTCCTCTCCCCAAGTTAAGAGTCGCCTATCATGGCCGTCGCCGTCGACGTCCCCTCCTGCATCCAGCTCCTCCGCTCCTGCGGCGCGGCCGCCGGCCGGCAGCTCCACCAGCTCCTCCTCAAATCCGGCCACGTCCCATCCTCCCTCCCACCCACCAACGCCGTCCTCCTCATGTACGTGCGCGGCTCTCCGCTCCACTCCCGCGACGCCCACCGCCTGTTCGACGAAATGCCCACGAAGAACTACTTCTCTTATAACTCCGTCATCACCGCCCTCTTCAAGTCCGGAGACCACGGTGCGGCGCTCCGCGTGTTCCGCTCCATGCCTGACAGGAACACCTTCTCCTGGAATGCGGTGATAACTGGCTTGGCTGGTGTTGGGGATCTTGACACTGCGAGCGAGTTGCTAGAAGAAATGCCCGTGAAGGATGCTGTGGCTTGCCACGCTGTCTTGCATAGGTTTGTCCGCTGTGGCCGAGTCGATGAGGCATTTGCTCTGCTCAAGAGGATAGGTTCGCAGTGCAATCCTGATGTGATCCCGCCATGGAATGACCCCTTCGTGCTTACCACAGTGGTTGGCGCCTGTGCTGATCGGATGAAGTATGAGATTGGGAGGCAAGCTCATGCCCGGTTGGTGGTTGCCAAGACCGAAATCGATTCGGTATTGGCTTGCGCATTGATTGACATGTATTGCAAGTGTGGGGATTTGGATTCCGCTCACCACGTTCTTGATAGGTTGAAACATGTCGATGAAATTTCACTGTCTGCACTTGTCTATGGATACACATCTTATGGACAGTTGCACAAGGCGTTATGCCTTTTCGACAAGGTGGAGAACCCCAGCATTGCTCTATGGAATTCTCTTATCAGTGGCTGTGTCCCTGCCTATCATGGAGACAGTGCTTTTGTTCTTTTTGTAAGGATGTTGCGGTCAGACATGTTGCCTAACTCTTCAATTTATGCCATTGTTCTGAATACATGTGGCTTTTTAGGCATGCTGAAGCCTGGGCAGCAGACGCATGCTTGTGCTTTAAAGAGTGGGGCTATCAATGACTTGATAGCAGCAAGTGCTCTTATTGATTTCTACTCGAAATGCAGCCTCTGGGCAGATGCCTGCCAAGCTTTCAGTGAACTTAGGCATCAGGACACCATTGTGCTCAACTCAATGATCACTGTATACTCAAACTGTGGCCAAATAGATGAGGCTAGAAGAGTTTTTGATATGATCCCTAGCAAGAGTATCATCTCATGGAATTCTATGATTGTTGGGTTCAGCCAAAACGGGCATGCTCTTGATGCAATGGAGCTGTTCTGTGAGATGCATCGGCTTGGTTTGCAGCTTGACAATGTAGCTATATCCAGTGTTCTGAGTGCATCAGGCAGTATCTGCTCTATAAGTTTCGGGGAGCAAATTTTTGGTCTTGCTACTGCACTTGGCCTGCAGTCTGACCATATTGTAGCCTCCTCGCTCATTGACCTGTACTGCAAATGTGGCAACTTGGCCAATGGATGCAGGATCTTCGATGGGATTGATAATCCAGACGAAGTCTTGTGGAACTCAATGCTTATAGGTTATGCTTCTAACGGGTATGGACTTGAGGCACTGAAACTTCTAAATTTAATGCAAAGTAGGGGTCTGAAGCCAAGTGAACGGACATTTGTTGGTGTCCTTTCTGCATGCTGCCATTCTGGGCTTGTGGAAGAGGGACTGAGATGGTTTTATCGGATGAAGGAAGATTTTGGTGTGAGTCCATCAGCTGAGCATTATGCGTGTGTGACTGACCTGTTGGTCCGAGCAGGTCGACTGGAAGAAGCAGTTGAGTTCATAGAGAACATGCCTTTCAAAGCTGATGCAATTAGTTGGACTTCTATTATTGGAGGATGCAAAGGCCAGGGCCATGAGGCTCTGTTGCACAAGGTTGCAAACAAACTGATGGAAACAGGACTGTCACCGCATTCTAGTTTGTATGTGCAGCTGTCGAGCACACTCGCAGCTCATGGGGATTGGGACAAATCAGCAGAGATTAGGAGTATGATGCATGACAGAAGAATCTCAAAGAACGCCGGCTGCAGTTGGATTGACAGGGCATAGAGGAAATTGCCAGTGTCACCTCCCAAAGGGCAAAGGCATCTCGGTCCCTTTTCTCTTGGCCCTTCCCTATTGGCTTTGGTTTCTTCGATGTGTTCTTCTGCTAGTTAGGAAGTGGTAACAAACAACGATCCTGCTTTATGTTCTTTTGATCATAGCTTTCTATCTGACCTTTTCCTTCTTTTTTCATTTTGTTATGTTGCAGTGACATATGAGTTACTAAACTTTCAGAGGTACATTACCCCTCCCCCTGATTTCACCCTCCGTTACTGATCTGGTCTAGTCTACAATGTCTCTATGGAGGTTGGGGGCAGAGGTGCGGACAAGAAATATCTTACTGATCAGAGAGACTTGTTCCAACAAGGACTTAGACTAGATCAGATCTGAATTCTCTTTCTCCAGAGTAGTGAGTGCCCTGAAGAATCACTTAGCATTTCAGGCAAGAATGGCATTTTAAGAGTTACATGATGGCGTGAATTAATACACGCGCTTGTTTCTTGCATTGATTCTGTGAACTGCTGTGCTCCAAATTTGTAAATTTTCTGAGATTTGTTCATTGCTTAGTTGAACTATATATGAGGTAGTTTCTTGGGTGAGGACTCCTGAAGCATGCACAGGTTAATATAAGCAGAATCATGCACATATTGATTTATCTGTGAAATGTTGTATTTTAGTGTAATAGTGTTAAAGCTTCTCTTTGTATGTGCAGGACAATGATTTGCTGCACGTATCTTTGACATCAAAATTGATCGTACTGAAAATGTGTCAACCACCGAAAAGGTAAGCTTTTCACCTCTTGCACGGCCTTGCCTTCTGCATATAATTTGTCTAATTTTATTCAGAGGTTAGTTTGTATGGTAGTGTTATTCCACACCTTGAGGATTATTGAACCAAAAGATCAGGATTACTGTCATTTAGGTAGCCATCTTCCGTAATGATCATCAATAACAAATTAACAATTAGGTCCTGTTTGGTTGCGCTCCCAGGTGCTTCCAATCACTAGTGAGCGCTGTTCAGTACTGTATAGTACTGTAGCAGTGGAAAATATCTCCGCCGGAAATGAACCTCGAAGGGGAGGAACTGTATATTTGGGGCTTCTCCCGGCTCTGATTATTTGCTTGCATTGTACTGTCATAATGTGAACATATACTTCTTTCTATCATATTTTATGACGGTGAAATTAGACTATTGACTTTCAAAATTATTTCTGCAATCTGCGTGGGAGAGGAAACAGAATATCTTAGGAGCAACACAGATAGAACCTACCCAGCTGCCTGGAGTTCTGTATAGTCGAACTGTTACCAGATAGTGGCCTATATTACTACGGTATTGATGCAATGATGCAGTGTATTGCTGGGTACTGATGGATATCACAATACAACTTCATACTGAGGAACACTTGTACAGCGTCATGTCTGATATTGTTTGCTCGAAATATTCAGTTTTGTAGAAAGGGTCATATGCCCTGTCTAGTATGTAGTATTTCTTATCCGCAAAGGAGGCTCTTGTGTTTGCTCTTGTGTTTACTCAACCACAGTTCTACAATTCTATTTGGCTCATGGATGCTTCAGAAGAGTTGTTTTGTGGAGTATGTTGTTTGTGAATAACATAGAGGTCTCGATCCACTCTGCAGAAGAGTTGTTCTGTGAACAATTCAGCCATTTATGTGAACGTGAATCCAAGTTTTTCTTGTTCAGGATCAAGCAAACAGACCAGGATGCCCGCCGTACTACGTGGTTCCCTTCGCATAAGAGACGCGAGCCACATGGGACTATGGGAGACGTCAAATGAAGGCACACGCAACACATGAGGCGCTCCATTTTCATGTGCTAGAACTTCAGCTTTAAGAGGTGCCTGATGTTTTTACATGGAGGCACGAAGCATATATACTACGCGACATATTGGGGGTGCTGTTTGTATGAGAAACTGCCTGGTTCAGGTAATTGATCCCAGACGTACGATTTGTTCTGTCTGCGTCCCGCATTGCTACCTGGCCTCCATAGGCAGAGCTAGCTAGGTGGCACGTCTGGTCATGGAAAACCCTATGATTTGGCTAATATTAGAACTATAATGATGTGCTATCGAATATCATAAAAATTACATATTGAAACCCTATCGTAGCTTATTATATCAAGATGGACCACCCTTTCTCTAAATCCTAGCTACACCCTCTGCTCCCTAGGCCAGATGTGGAAGCCAACATTGCCATTTTGCTTATCAAGTTCTTTTGCCATTCCCTCTTCAGAGGGACTGATATCTAGTTGGTTTGGACTTGAGGTCTATCTTTGGATGACATAGGGCTAAACTTTACAGGGACTAACAACTAGTTGGGTTGGAGTTAGGTCCACCTTTGGATGCGTAGGACTAAACTTTAGGTGGTTTGTTTGATCATCTAAAATAAAATTTAGTTGACTAAAGTTCCGAATTAAAGTTTAGTCACCTAAAGTTTACTCCATTCATTCTCTTTTATAAGACACTCATATTAGGATTCAAACTTTAAAATATTTGAGCAATAAATTGGCTAGTAATTTTATTATTATAATACAAATTTGATATTGTTAGATTTGTAATTAAATACTATCCAGTTATCATAAGTTTATAAGTATAATTAATATAATATAAATAATTAAGTGATCAAAATGTAATTTAGAAGATTGTGTCCCGTTAAACTATGCCTTATAAAAGAGGGAGTAGTTGGGTGGTGTTTAGAAATGACTATCAAGTAACACATGCTTTTCCCTATGACACTGATAAATGTGTATTTTTGGCTGATTTTGGTGCACACTCCCTTTTCCATTCCCTTTCACACAAAAAAGTCAACGCTGTGGCAATAGAAGAGGCGGAGCGAGGTATTCCCTGCTCTGAAACAAAAATGCCAAAACGAAAGGAGAAAATGTTCACGAAATGCATAGGCGGGCTCAGAGCAACTCCAACAGTTTGGCTATTCTTGCTGTGGATGCTATTTTAGAATCTGTATAGCAAAAAGTAGGCTTCAACATATGTGCTATCTGATTTTGTAAAATAGAAAGATGGCTATCCCTTGATTTTCGGTGGTCATATATAGCCAACTATGGGCGCTCGCTGCCTGACTTTGTAAAATAATAAGGTTGTTGTGGAGCTCTTCTTTTTTGAGAAGTTTTCTATTTTATAAAATGGCTAAGTAATAAAATTTGGCTACTAATTTTAGTTGCTCTCAGCCGCTCAGGGCTTGTTTGGAACACAGGAATTTCACAGGAATCTCGCAGGAATTTCACAGGAATCAGTTCAATTTTACAGGAAAAACACAGGAACAGGAATTTTTTCCCGCAATCCAAACAGGCCCTCAGTTGCCGTCTCGGCCCACGCCGTGGAATCTTCTCGCCTCATCATCTCCCTCCCCAGCCACTCCAACTCCCCACTCCGCTTCCCGTGGCCGTGGTTCAAAATTCGAATCCAGAAAGATTTCCCCAAGCATTTCCGTTTCTTTAATTAAACCGTCCGCTGCCCACCCATCGTGCTCGCCTCGCTCGTTGCGCGTTCAAATTTCGAACCACCTCCTCCGCCCCGAACCCTAGTCAGATCCCTCCTCCGCCTCTGCCACCGCGCACCATGAGCTCCGCCGCCGCGCCAGCTGCCGTCGGCAGCGGCAAGGAGCTTGCCAACCCGCCCGCCGACGGGATCTCCAACCTCCGCTTCTCCAACCACAGCAACAACCTCCTCGTCTCCTCATGGGACAAGGTCGGTCAGTGGTGGTCAGCCGCCTCCTCTCCCGTTCCCCCGCTCGTTATTAAACCCTAGCTACCTCTTTGATCCCGCTGATCTGACCTGGTTTGGTTTGGTCTGGGCTTGCAGACGGTGCGGCTCTACGACGCCGACGCCAACGTGCTCAAGGGGGAGTTCGTGCACCCCGGGGCCGTCCTCGACTGCTGCTTCCACGACGACTCCTCGGGGTTTAGCGCCGGAGCCGACCACACCGTTCGGAGGTGAGCGGGTTTTTTTTATGTGTTGTTATCTTTGTCTCTTCTCTTCCACTCCTGCGTTATTGCACACCTTGCTCTGCGTCGAATTTGGGGATCGGGTTGCTGATGTGGAGACAAGTACTGCAGCTGCAAAATTGCATGTGACTGTGTGCTTTGAGATCACACTTTTGTTATCCATTTGGTGAGACTAATGCTATAGGTTTGCTTTGTCACATGTAGTTAGAGAATAATATTATTTGCTGCTATTGAAATGTCTTTTGTGGTGCATATGATTTCGAAAATAGATCCACTATTTTCTGCGAGTTGCTGCACAGTAGATGTTTATGTTTCTTTTCTTTCACATAAAGGAGAAAAGATGGAGACTTGCTGTGCTCTCTGATTTTTTTTCCACTGAGGATTGTCCATAGCAATAATTAACCAAAGAATTTTATAGTGGAAGAGAAATCTGTCAATTTTGTACTGACAGGATTCTGTTCTAGAATTACAGTTGTGTGGTGGAAGAGAAATCTGTCAATTTTGTACTGACAGGATTCTGTTCTAGAATTACAGTTGTGTGGTGTTTATATTTAAGTTGGGAAATATCTGGACCTGTCCTTCTAAATTTTTCCAACTGTTCATGAAACCAAATGTAAGTGTTTAGTTTTATGTTTATTGTTTGACGTGAATGGAGTTCTTCATGTAAGATGGACTATCATTGTGCCCAGTTTGTTTCATTGAATGTTACTAGATCCATAATTGGTAGCTTGTAAATAAACTTACATTTGCATTGTCTGGGATCCACTTAAATGGAAATCTGAATATCTGATTAATGAATGTTACTCGTTCCATAATTAGTTTGCATGCAAATACACTTAGATTGGCCTTTCTTGTATGTATGTGATTGCAAGGACAAGTAATGGGCCCAAATTATCTCATTCAGGTTGGTATTTAGCTCGAACAAGGAAGATGTTTTGGGGCGGCATGATGGTCCGGTTCGTTGCGTGGAATACTCTTATGCTGCAGGTACTTTTATTCCTATATTGAATTGCTTTTGGATTTCTGTTCTAGCTTTTACTTTTCTTCTGCAAGGTACTTGTGCAGCCTGATGCAGTCAAACCTTATGTTTTCTATAAATAGCGCACATTGATAACTATTTTCGTACTTGAATTCCGAAAACACTATATATAGTTATGCAGTTATGATTTTGAAAGTATTTAATCCTAGTCCAAGATAGAAGTTATTTTCCTATTACTTGATCTGCTTCATTGATTTGGTTCTGCACAGTTTACAATGCCACAATGCAATAAAACATTTGTCTCTCAGTTTGTGTTGAGGATTGTACAGATGTCCTTGTCAGAATCATGTCTTTGGTACCTAGTTTTTTTTTTTCTTTTTTGGTCTTGGAATATTTTGTAGTATTTCAGGTCTCAGCAAATTAACTATGCACGGTCTTCAATTTAATCACAATCTCTGTCCAATCGTGGCATGTCTTTGTTCTATGATGATTATGGTCATGTGAGAGTAGTTGTTCCCTTGCTATTGAAGGAATTATGTTACTAAATTAAATGAAATTTTCTAAGCTGATGAAATGCTCTTTTGTAATTTCAATAAATCTCTGGTGGCTGACGTTAAATAATGAAAAACCCTTTCATGCACTTGGTGTTCTTTTATCTACTGTACTTGATCTGTTGTGCTTTATCAGTGACTACCTAATGAGTCTGAATTAAACTGTTTGTTTTGTTTTATTTAGGTCAAGTCATCACTGGCAGCTGGGATAAAACTGTAAAATGCTGGGATCCAAGAGGAGTGAGTGGGCCAGAGCGTACCCTTGTTGGGACATATGCTCAACCTGAACGTGTATATTCTCTTTCATTAGTAGGAAATAGGTTGGTTGTTGCAACAGCAGGAAGGCATGTAAATATTTATGATCTGCGCAATATGTCTCAACCTGAGCAAAAAAGAGATTCTTCTTTGAAATACCAAACACGATGCGTTCGATGTTACCCCAACGGAACAGGTAATTGCTTCCATCTTGATTAGGTTGCTAGTTGACAACACTTATCCATTTTTTTAATTGTATATACTGTTTATATAGTAGAGGAACGGTAAATATATCAATTTGCATCCATGGATTTCCTTCAGCTCTTTTTTAGTCTACAAGTGCTACATTTCTCTTGATAGTAGTTTGGTTCTATTTATTTGTGATGGGGGCTTTCATCTGGGATAAAGATTAAGATTCTGTCATGGGCTAGCAAGGCCATGGACCATACAGGCCCATGACAGGTTCCATAAGTACGGTTCAATCTTTATTTGTGAGTTTGAGTTGAGGATTATTGGGTAGGCTCCTCCAATGGACCATTGAATTTCCTCTGCATGTTTAATTACAAAGTCAAATGATCTAAATGTGGACAGCATATGGTTAGGGTCCTTTAAGTTGTTACATACCATGGATGACAAGGAAACCTATTAAATGTAGCATTAACATTTGTTTCTGTAATTTTTATAGTATGGTTTTCATCACATATTAAGCTGGGGCATTAGAATTTTATCTGTTGATTTAACTTCGGTGAATACAGTTTTCTGGTGCTGTCTCTGTCCACGCCTTTCAAATTTCAAGTAGCAACTTAACTTCTTTGTTTATTTTTTCACTTCTAGTTATCTTTTATAGTAGTTTTTCGTGATCTATCTTCCAAATCAGTAGCAGTATGGAAGTAATAATCCAGAATAACTATGCAACTCTTGGCACCGTGCTGTGAGAGCTTATTCTTGTATTAGAAATTTGAATATTCTTCCATTGCATTGGTTTAGTGGAGTTGAACAATAATTACTTATTTACTCCCTCCATTCCAAATTATAAGACGTTTTGGCTTTTTTAGATACATAGCTTTTGCAATGCATTTAGATATATAAATATGTCTAGATACATAGTAAAATTAATGTATCTAGAAAAGCCAAAACATCATAATTTGGAATGGAGGTTGTACATTCTATTGAAATTGTAAACTAGTGCCTGGATAATTAATTCCTATATTGATTGTTTGATGTACTGTCTGTATTTAACCTTTTCTTAAAAGGGCATCACATTCCTTAGTTCTGTCAATAATGGAATGTGTAGTAAGCTACAGATTACCCTGATTACCCCACTACAAAGGGCTTGTTCTGTTTAGTTATTATTACTTGAAACATGTGTATATTCAAGATAATGCTTACTATAGGTGGTAGTTTAGAGTATTTGAGAAAGTTTTACCCCTGTTTTGAAAAGTCATATGTTTGACACTCTTTGCAAATATTCCTCGAGGATTGGGTGGCCAATTCAAGTGAGTCTTGTTTACAGGAAACCTACTGATTCAACTACAGTTTTATTGCTGTTAGCTGCTCTGTAATGGTCCAAGTAGTATGGTGTGGGCATACTGGTCAGCTTTTCAGTTTTAGTTTTTCCAGGTTGGTCGACTGATCTGGCCTTTTCTTAATAATTATAGGCATATAGTATGCTGTTCAAGGTGCCTGTATTTGGTACATTTATTGTTCAATGTTGTTTATTTGTTTTCAAATTATTGTATGATGTATATAAACCAAATATGCATGCTGTATGCTGATCTCAGTCTTCTGTGTCTTGCTTCAGGATATGCTCTAAGTTCTGTTGAAGGCCGAGTTTCCATGGAATTCTTTGATCTATCCGAGTCTGCTCAGTCTAAAAAGTATGTTTTCTGCACCTTAGCTGCCAAAAGATGGGCGCATGTCTGGCGTCTTATAATTCCTCAATACTATGACTCAAATGTACATGTGGTTCCTGTATCATCAATTGAAACAATGGATAGTGAAACTTCATTTGCAAACACGCTTTCACAATTCCCCATATATATTTTTTGAAGCTTATAGCAATCTGTGATCATACTTACATGCAAACATGCTGACACTTCAGTTGGAATGCAGGTCAATTTGTTTATGTTTTATCAAATTCAAACAAAGATTGGGGCAATCTATGTAGTGTCTGTGTCAACATTTTATAATGCCAATTCAAACTCAAAAGCTGTTAGAACAATGAAAACAAAATTGCCTGCAAATAGTAACCTTGTTATTTCTTTTTCCTGTTATTTTGAGTCTTTTTAGAAATTTGTGTTTTTCTTATCTCTCAAAAGAGAGTATCACTTAGGAAGTAAATTGAGGTTTTTTCCCTTGCATTTTCTAGTTGTTTCCTAAACTAAATTGGATTGTATGATCGTGCGGTCGGGCCTGGTTACAGATTGGAGATTGCACTGCATATGTACTAAGTACAAACTACCTGTTTTGTGCACTTACCTTCTTCTGGAAACCTAGACTGAACAGTAATGCCTAAGGATGTATGTTCCGTTCCACTTGTTTTGGGTCATTGGGTCGACCATCGTGCAAAACTTGTCAAAATGAACTAGAGTGGCATGCTAGGTAATTAATTTAAAGGGGGCAATGAACTAAACTAGCTGGCCACAAAATACAATTTGGTACCCTCTTTCATCTCTAGTGGCATTGATTGTGGGCAATTTTTCATGCAGGTATGCTTTCAAGTGTCACCGGAAATCTGAAGCTGGCAGGGACACCGTATATCCTGTCAATGCAATCGCTTTCCATCCCATGTAAAGCCTTGATGTTCCAATTTCTTGTAGTTTGATATCTCACTGGATTATTAGTTCTCATTTTCTTGTCCTTGTGCAGATATGGAACATTTGCCACTGGAGGGTGTGATGGATTTGTGAATGTGTGGGATGGCATTAACAAGAAAAGACTATATCAGGTAAACCAAGTGAAGAGTTTTGCTTCATTGGGATGCTACTGTCTGAAACGTCTCTTGTATTCATGATTTCCTTACTTTTGGTTGCAGTACTCAAAGTACGCATCAAGCATTGCTGCTCTATCATTCAGTAAGGATGGCCATCTGCTTGCTGTGGCATCCAGCTACACCTACGAAGAGGGAGAAAAATCGTAATACTGAACTTTGTCTGACAAATCTCTGTTTACATAAGACTAAGAAAGAAAAATAAGGTAGACTCACCAGTGTTTTTGTGCATTTCAGGCATGAACCCGATGCTATATTTATCAGGACAGTGAATGAAGTCGAGGTGAAGCCGAAGCCCAAGGCATTAGCCGCCCCCCAGTAGTGTTGTGACGTGTTGGCGGTAGTATCAGTCACGTGGTTAGATGACCCGTACTTCTCTAAGTTGATGTCAAGTACATTAGTTGACGGCAGTGCCTGTTTGTGGTGAAAGAAGTGAAACGCCTGTTTCTCAGTCTGGGCCCTCGTCTTTTGTGTTACTTGTCCGGGGAAACATTTCATGTTCCAGCTGATTGTAAATTGTGAGACAGATTATGTTGTAGTTTATTCGATCTTTCGTTGACTTGAACTTATTTATGTATTATTTAAGTATCGTAAATCTGGAACCTGGAGGGAAGAACTATACTGGCGGGGAGTATTTGGTAAATTCTGGCTTTGTTGTAACGATGCCAATTTCAATTTATAGGAGGAATTGAAGTTTGGAAAGTGGAGGGAAGGACTTGTGCCGTGCAGCGTGCAGGCGCAGGCGCAGCCTGCCCTTATTGAATTCCATCAAGGCCTTGTTCGGTTATCACGGAATGAACTCTCTGGAAAGATTTCAGCCGGAACTGTTTACCAGTCGTGGTATAGTTAAATCAACATCAGCCGGCTTATCAGCCACAGAAACCATTAGTCGAACAGGGAATAGTTTCCCCATATTGATGAAAGAATAAAGAAATTGGCATCTGAAAATTAGAGTACAATATTAACAAAAACATTTTCTAGCAATATGCAATCATCGATATATACTTCGAAATAAAAAATTTAAACCAACTACTGTATGGGCTAAGAATAGACCGTATATAAAGCATGTAGGTGTAATGGGGGAAGATGGGACCTAAGTGACTAAAATCATCAGGTGATAATTAATCGTTTATTAAAAAAAAGACTTATGTTTCAGCGTAGGTAACCATTCAGCAACGGAAAAAAGGATCAGACACTTAGAATTAAAACTGCCCATTCAGCAGCTGAAAAAGGATCAGACACTTAGAATTTTTTTTTTGGAACACGCATTCACGTGAATTTCATTAAGAAGAAGTCAGAGTACTGAAAGAACGGCGTCACGACGCGACTATGGGAGAACCTGTAGCGTAGGATATAAAACCACAGAGTAAGTGGTTTAGAACGAAAAAAAGGGAAAGCAAGAAGTGCGGCAGGTGAAGGGCCCTCCACCACAACCTAGCTGACTGGTCCTGCAACTAAAGATAACGACGCGAAGGCTGCCAAAGGGAGATGAAGCCACAGTGACAAAGCATCGAACACGGCAAAGCATCTACAAGCACAACGCGGCAAAGATCCACGGGCTGGTAGCGACTATGGCAGCAAAGCACCTGCCCAGGATCCGCAAGCGGCCAGGTAGCCGCTACGAAGAAGACGACCAACGACGGCAAAGCATCCGTCGAGTATCCGCAAGCGGCCAGGTAGCCGCTGCGAAGAAGATGACTGCGGCAACACCAACATCTGAGGTGGACAGACCAGAGCGAAGAGTAAGCTTAAACACAGGCAGGCACGGCACAGCTAAGGAGCAAAACCAACGAGGTAAGCGGAAGATGGGTTGCAATAGTGCCCCAACGAAGCCTTCAGGAAGGATATAGACATCCGCAGACGCCAGGGGACGCTAGACGAGTAGGACTTTCGACCCCAGCCTGCCCCGGACGAACAGACGCTTCTACGATGCCTCTAAAGAGGTAAATGACGCAGGCTACGCCACCACCGTTGGCCCGAAGAAACCGGGTAGGATTTTTACCCAGATTCTGAAAGTCCGCGGACGCAGGCCACTCATGGCACCCGCAGCTGTGACGAGGAGGCGCGCCGGCCTCAGCTCTGTGCCGCCCCAGCCCCGGCCGTCAGCAGGGAGGCCGCCAAGGCGCCGGCCAGCCGGGCCCACCCAGGGAGGAGCGCCCAGCCGGTCATACCGCCCCCCCCCCCCCCCCCCGCGCACTTGGACAAGGCCGAACCGTGCGGCGACGCCCCAACCGACGCAAGAGACACTTAGGCTCAGTTTATATCCGAAAAAATGGCAAAATGAGCACCGTAGCGTTTTCGTTGTTATTTGGCAATTAGTATCCAATCATAGTCTAATTAGGCTTAAAAGATTTGTCTCGTGAATTTCGTCTAAACTGTGTAATTAGTTTTATTTTTTATTTATATTTAATGCTTTATGCATGCGTTTTCGTATTCGATGTAACGGAGAATCTTAAAAAATTTGGTATTTTGGGAGGGAACTAAACAGGGGCTTAGAACTATAATAACTGCTAACACTGCTAGAGATGAATAAGCAAAGCAACGGAAAAGATAAGGCACTACTAATCCTTTTTGTTGGGCTAGCTGTCTGCCACGTGAACTGTACAGGCAAAGCATCGTCACCTGGGAATCTGTCAGCACGAAGAACTGAAGATATTTTGGGCGTGTTGGGAAAACGATGACCTTGATGTCCATGGAGTGACGTGGAGCTCGATGACTCAAGTAAAGCTGTACCGTTTCAGTAAAATAATAGTATTTTTCTTTCATAATAAATCACGGCTACAGTTCTCATGCTAGTTCTACACCAGCGACTCAGTCAACCCCTTCTCTTCTAGAGCACGGTAATAGACAGCGGCCTGCGCCTTTATAAATGTTACTCCAGAAGAACAGCTAGACTTCATCACTAGAACCAGACTCAAGTAGCTAGTACATAGCTAATTAAGGAGCTCTCTGTCTTTTGTCTTCTCAAATTAGCTACTCATATATACACATGTGGATACCATCAATCAATGAATATATATACGAAGGCATATAGAAAGGGCAACCAAACACGACGAGATTCATGGAGTCAAAGTTATGTGAAGGTAAGATCGAGTTTCTTTTTTACTCTCTCTCCAGCCAGTTAAGGACAATTATTGATGGTTTAGCATTTTCCCATCTACAGTCTACAGATAACATGTAAATCGTCATTGCTCAGTCCTTCAATCAATTGTACAAGGTCCCGTACTCTCTCGTATTATACTGTAGAGGCTGCTGGCGCCAAAGCAAACAAATCGTAAACCAAATTAATTAATCGACCCAACTTATTAGTTAGCAAACAGCACTAAAAGCCGAATTAATCACTCATGGTACTAATAAATTAAACAGAAAATACACATATTTTTTACTCTTGATTTCTGTTTTGGTTCTAATATATGCACAAATAACCATGATTAATACTTTTGTTAACGGGCTAATTAATCAAACAACTTGCACATATTAGCACAGGCGGATCTGGGCCTAAGGCCCCTAGGGCCCAGGCCTAGTCGTTGGCCCAGTAAAACTTATAGTCCTATATAGTTTTTCGGCCCACAAGTGAGGCCCATTAGGAAAAACACAAGGGCATGCTTCCCTTCTGAATTATGCTTCTCGAGCGTCAGCGACCACGACTCCGTGAGCGAGACCGTCAGCGCCGCCCGCCAGCCCTCCACCGCGCCGGCCAACGTCCGACCGGCGACCACCCCTCCCCTGTGGTCCCTGCCAACCTCCCAGGCGCGGGGCGCCCAGCAGACCATGGACGGACAGCCCACCGGCCACCGCGTCGTCACGCCGGGCGCCGGCTGGCGGCTGCGGATGCCGGACGGCCAGGGGCCCAGGGCGCGGCCCCGTCCTCCACTCCTCCCTCCTTGGCTCTTCCGAGGGCAGAGGCCCGAGCAGCCGAGCCCGAGGCTCAGGCTCTGGTGCTCAGCTGACCGCTTGTAGCCTCTAGCCTGGTACTGCTCCCTTCCCCTGAATCAATTCCTACTTAATTAGATTGAAAACTGAAATTAGAAACAATGAAACATCATATCGACGAGATGTTAGGTATTTATTTTTATCTCATCATGTGTGTCGTGCAATGTTGTTAGCAATTTTAGTTCAATCATCAGATCAAATAGAAGTTTTATTTGTGTCTTAGTTATTTATGCGTGTGGCTCGATGGCTCTAGTAAATCCCTAGTCGTCAGTAGTAATTTCACCGCTAGATAGAGGCCCTAGTCGTCAGTAAATCCCGGGTCCACCACTGAGACCCATAGTGTAAGGCGCCTGGCTTGGGGTTCAATTGAAAGAGTATATGCTTAGGAGCCTGGCTTGGGGTTCAGGAGGTGGTGCTGCGAACTCTAGTTCGGGTGCTATGTCTTTCTTCGGGGTCTCCTCATTCACTTCGGGTGTGTTATGTTTGTGGAGTCACCCCATGCTTCATGAGGTGTTCCATCATGAGTTCATCACTTCATCCCATGAATTTTTGTTGGAATCAACCCATTCCTCATGCATATACTAATTATTAGCCTGTGAGGAATGAGCTGATGATAGATCAACTCATTCCATTCCACAAAACCAAATAAAAAAAGTGAGGCGTGAGAAGAAGATGGACCACCTCATTCCTCAAACCAAACACACCCTTCCTATCCTATATAGAGAGCAGATTTATTAGTTGTATGTACTAAATTTATCTAAGACCTTTTTATTAGTAGTTATATAACATGATATTCTTGACTGTTTAGTTGAAGCACGAGTTGACGGGGACTTGATGATTACTTATACAGGTAAAAGGTTGTTACTACTGCTTATGGGGGCTATCCTAATCCTGCCGCATAGTACTACAGTTCATGGGGCCAGTGCCGGGAACTTCAGCCTAGCTCTGCCCAATTGCCCAGAGAAGTGTGGCAACATGAGCATCCCTTACCCGTTCGGCATTGGGAAAGACAGCCTAGGCAAAGACTGCTTCCTGAAGAAAGATTTTGAAGTCATATGCAATACCAGCCAGCAAGCTCCAACTATCTATATCTATACGGGGGGAGAATCAGTACCGTACTCCAAGGTGTTGAATTTCAGTCTTCTTGATGGTGAGACACGCATTCAGAATAGAATACACTGGAGCTGCAAATACCAGAACAGCAGCAATATCACGAAGAATGAATACCCAGCATTATCACTAAAGCTCGGGAATTCTTTGAAGGTTTCCTACACTAAGAACAAATTTACAGCAATCGGGTGTGCAACCATTGCAAACATAGTGGGTTCTACGGATGAAATCATTGATTTAAATAACTTGCACTACACCAGCGCTTGTTCATCGTTCTGCGACAGTGATTTGAGAATCAGTAGGGGCCCCAACTGTGATGGCTTGGGTTGTTGTCAGACTTCACTTCCACCACGTCTGTCGGCCTTCTATTTCGGATTTTTTTACTACGATGATTTACTAAATAATCCCTTCGCCCAAGGTTTCAGCCCTTGCAGCTACGCATTCGTCGTCGAGGTCAGCGAATTCAAATTCGACCGTTCCTATGCTGAATATTCAAATTTCCAGAAACAAGACGGTGTCCCTTTGGTCCTTGATTGGAGTGTTGGTTCTGAAACTTGCGAGGAAGCCAAGAAGAACTCATCATCTTTTGCCTGTCGCGCCTTGAACAGTGTATGCATCAACGCGACAAATGGTTCAGGGTACCGCTGCATCTGCTCTCAAGGTTACCAAGGCAATCCCTACCTAGACGAAGGGTGCCAAGGTCAGCATGCATATACTTCATAACCACTTCTTTGTTTTCTCTCTCTTTGTAGTTTGTACTGATTGGTCTTGTCTTTGCCGTCGGTTCGTGTACTGATTCTACTCGCCTATTTATTCGAACAGACATCAATGAGTGTGATGACCCATCTATATATCCTTGCATTAATGGTAACTGCATCAACACCATTGGGAGCTACAATTGTTCATGCCCAGGAGGAACTGAGAGCCAGGATCCCAAGAATATAGCCTGCACTCCAGTTTCTGACACGAACAAGCAGCCTCAAGTGAAGGTGGTCATAGGTATATATATTCTGCACGATATATATTTTCTAAAGGGAAGGCATGAAAGTGATTAAAATACATGGTAATAAACTGATAAAAACGAACACACATTGCTGCACCATTAATGTTTCACGCCGAAACTGTCCACCTCTGACATGCATGTGCTATGTGCTAAACACCTAAAAACACTTGGGTTTTGTTCTAAGAGGAAGTTGCATGCATATTCACAAAATTTTGTGCAAGTCAATACCTTGGTATTGAGTAGACAGCAATATAATAACCTGAAACTGGATGGCAAACTTTCTTTTAATGTCTTTTTAGAAGGTATATGTACAAATTAACATGGCTGCAGCTGGTCCCTTTCCTTTTTGTAAAATGTGCCCAGTTGAACTGATCATAAGCTGATGACAATGTATTTTCAGGTGTTTCTGTCAGCTTCGTATTCCTCATCGTTTGTATCTCTTCTCTGCTGATCATGTGTCAAAAAAGGAAATTAGCGAAAGAAAAGGAGACGTTCTTCAGACAAAATGGTGGTCCTATACTATACCAAAACATCCTCAATAAAAGAATTGACACAGTGAGAATATTCACAATAGAAGATTTGAAAAAGGCGACAAGCAATTTTGACAGAAGCAGAGAACTAGGCAAAGGAGGCCACGGCACTGTGTACAAGGGCATTCTAGAGGACAACAAGGAAGTTGCCGTGAAGCGCTCAAAGAACACGAATCTAATGCAAACCGAAGAATTTGTGCAGGAGATTATTATACTTTCACAGGTCAACCATAAAAACGTGATCAGGCTTCTAGGTTGCTGCTTGGAAGTTGAAGTGCCCATCTTGGTGTATGAATTCATCCCAAATGGAACTCTCTTTCAATTGATCCATGAGAACCACGACAGGCAACCTGTTTCTTTAGAAGACCGTCTTAGGATCGCTCAAGAATCTGCTGAAGCATTGGAGTATCTACATCTTTCCATCAACCGTCCTATTGTTCATGGAGATGTGAAGTCTCTCAACATTCTTTTGGACAACAACTGCATGGCAAAAGTGACGGACTTTGGGGCATCAAGGATGCTTCCTAAGGATGCAGTTCAGTTCATGACAGTGGTGCAAGGAACTCTAGGTTACCTAGATCCTGAGTACTTGCAAGAGCGAAAACTAACAGAGAAAAGCGATGTTTATAGCTTCGGAGTCGTGCTTCTAGAGTTGATCACAAGGAAGACGGCGATATATTTCGAAGGCGACGAGATGGGAAAAAACCTCGCAACATCGTTCCTGAAAGCGCTAAAGGATGACAGAGTGCAAAGTATGTTGGACACTAGCATAATGTATGCTGGAACAGAGGAATTGTTCCAGGAGGTTGCTGAGCTTGCTAGCCAGTGCTTGAGTATGAAAGGGAGCGAGAGGCCTTCCATGACCCAAGTGGCTGACAAGCTGAAGGCTATACGAAGTACCTGGAGTGGTATACTGTTGCTGAAGCATGAAGAAACTCAGCGTCTTGCTGAGCAACTGGGCACGGATTCGGTTGTTGGTGAACTATCCCCTAGCATGTACTGGACGGCAAGACATCTGGGGTTGGATATTGAGACACCACGTGTAGATCATGCTGGTAGTACCAACATGCTATAACATGGATGCTACGTACATGTAGTCGTTTTGATCGCACCAGGCTTTAGCATGTACGGAGTAGACATCACATAATCTTTTTCTTGTAGATGATCGGTAGTGTAAAGGATAGGCAGTTACCCATGTCTGCATTGGTCTTGAGACGTTTCTTATTTTTCCTTATTCTCTATATTGGTGTTGAGATAGTTCAGTATTTTCCATTATTATAATTGAAGACTTATTAGTCAAAGGGATGGGACATAATTATTATGGAGAATCCTCGTGGCCCAACGATCTTTTATACATTTTTCCAGTAGTAATTCTAAGTAATATTGCATGTAATGTAGGTTTAGCGGTTCTAGAGCCGTCAATGATTGGTGTCCGTTTGCAACTCCTTTGGAAATATGACGACTGGGAAGAGTTTGTTTGTTTTTTCTTCTCCCGCCTGTTCCAAAGAATGGGGTCTCGCTCCGAATTTTTGTATAGAATCAAACGTGCCAGAGCGCAGCCAACAGCCACTTGTGCATGAAGTAGTCACTGATTCAGGACCTATTTGTTTGTGCGTCCAGGCAATGTTGCCTGAGCATGCAGGCTGTTGATTTTTTAGTGCTGTGGAGATTGCTATCTAGCTAGCATCCTGCCTATTAGGACGCGCGACCATACGGTGTGCCTGTTGGGGATAGTTCAGCTCCAAACAACGACTAACATTAAGGCCTTGTTTGAATGTACGTGTATTCATTTTAATCCATATGTGTTGGAGTGGAATGGAATGAAACTTAGTTTAATTCTACTTCAATCCACTTCAACACATGTGGATTGAGATAAATACACGCGCATCCAAACGAGGCCTAAAGGCATGAGTATAGATTTTTTTTTTTTTGCATGAATACATGCGCGTGTATGAAGTGGTCTTTATAGGTGTGTCATTTGCCAGTAATCTATAATTGTTCCATCGCCTTGACAATGTTGGACCTAAATATGAGCCTACCTCGTCGACAATTAATCATCCATGAGTTAATCACGAAGGGGTCTGTAACCTAGTGATTATAAGAGCCTCAGTTACCACCGAAAAACCAAATTGAAAGTATTTTTTTCTGACGTCGTCACTGACCTCACCAGAAAGCTCCTCACATGGAATTTTATTTTATTTTTATCTCCACGCATGGAATTTTCAATTGGTGGAATGTGACGTCACCTCAATAGATGTTTGAATTGGTGAAAACTGAAAAGCGACGCGGTGTTGACGGATTTTTCGATTGGTGGAATGCAACCCAAAAGCGGCTCTGCTGGGCGACCGGTACGTCGTGCGCTCGCCTTCATGGGTGGCCAGCCTCCTACCGTGTGTAGTTGGTTGGGAGGACGAAGTGGGATGGAGAGATGGACCTGTTTTCGTGGTGTAGTCCAGTGGCTGTATCCATCACTCCGACGTTGACTTGTCATGGTCAGTCGCCGGCCCCCGACCCGCCAACCACTGGAGGTGGGTGGTATGGCAATCTAATCTAAGGCCTTCTTTGGTTTCCATAAGTCAGATGACTTATTAAATCAGGTGATTGAAAATCAGTGACTTATAAGTCATGCCTGTTTGGTTGTAGATGACTTATAAGCTCATTAAAGGTGTGGGCCCCACGCGAAAAAGGGTGACTTATAAGTTTTAAGCAGGGGTGAACCAACTTAAAACTTATAAGTTGAGGTGACTTATAAGTTGGTGGTATTTGGTAAAATAAGTCACTTTTTTCACTTTTTAACTTATAAGTAGGTAACTTATTTGGAACCAAGAAGGGCCTAATCCTGCGTTTATATAAGCCTTTAGCGGCGTCCGCGTGTAGTAACCAACACCAGCAGGGAGATCGATCGAAACCCAGGTGCTGGACTGCTGGTGCTGCCACAGCTAGGTACTACTCTTCTCTTCTCGTGCACTGGCTGAGAAACTGCACATCCACGAGATTCACGAATGGGTTGGCCATTGCCTACAGGTATGCATGTTTTCCTTATTTCAATTACCCGACCCCTCCAGTTAAAGACTAGCTAAGTACGTACTAGAGTTTGTATTCTTGGGATGTGTTTAATTTCAGTAATGCGTACTTTTTTAAATTAAAAAAAAACAAATATCAGCTGAATAACTCTGCAACTCTGGCCCTTCATTTGAATACAGAGATGTATTTCCACATATACTATATACTTCTTCAACAGGAAGAAATACAAGGCCAGCTAGGCCACCTGACGTTGTTCAGCCTGTTCGCTTGTTGATTTCAGCCAGCCCAAACCAGTCAGCCAACAGTGTTTTTCTCTCACAACAAACCAGCACCAGCCAGCCCAATCCAGCCTAGAAACCAATCAGCGAACAGACCGGTTATTCATCCATGGTTCGGCACTTGCTTATTTATACTCTATATGTCTGACGTTGTCCATCTGACTGTGCACAACACTATTTCAAACACTGCTTCCTACTGTTTCCTCCTGTTCCTGAATTACTGTCTACCGGCCTACAACCTGTTCGTTTGGCTGTGGCTTGTTGTAAACGATCGTAAATTTCTAGCCGGAACAATATTTTTCTCTCACACAAACCAGTCAGCAGTACTTCTTCACGAACCAGCAACGATACGAACCAGCCAACCGAACAGGCTGCTAGTATATATAACTCTATGCCCGTAAGAATCTCAATTGTGTTTCCTAGCACTCTATTATTTACAAGATTGTACTCCTTCCGTCCTAAAATACAACAAGATCCAAGCAATTTTAGGATCAACTAATGAGTCTGGCGAAATCATTAACTTGTTGTCCCTCATTAATTAGTTAGGTTGGATGTCAACTTGCTTAATTTTCTAGTAATGCATATTTTAAAAAGATGTGCATGCGTGTCATTGATTTCGGCTACCAATTTTGGTTTTTAAAAGGCATGTATGGATGGGGGTTAAAAGGCAGGCGACACGTATGGATGAGGTTGAGAAATCTAGTACTCCCTCCTTCCTTGAATAACTCATTTCCTGAGAAAAAACTTTGATTAATTTTATATAAAAAAAATATTAATATTTATGATACACAATTAATATCATTAGATAGATCGTTGTTTGGAGATACAAATGTTGCACGTATTTTTTACAAATCTAGTTAAACTTACGGCACAGAAACAAAAAACGATAGTTATTTAGGGATGGAGATAGTACCTTATAATATGTTATAATTTTAAACCTTCGATATCTTATATTTCAGGACGCAGAGTATGAGCCTTCCATATAAATTTGTATATATATGTGTCTGAACAACTTACTAAGGCTAGTGGGGTTTTATAGATATTAAATAAGTTGGCATGGCATAGTATAGATGAAGAGAGATAGTAAAAGTTTTATAAGATAAAATTAGTTTCATCTACACTATTTGCAACACGTAGGAGTATTGGAGATTAGGACATGAAATCACTACCGAGACTGGCCAAAGTAATTGACCGGACGAACAAACCTCTCTAATTAGTGTCGACTAGTTGACTTAGGAGTTTGGACCTACATGACCATAACTTCTTAGTATAATTCATCACTCATATCATTGTTAGTCACACATCAGAGTCAATGAAAAAAAAAATCTTATAGCAGGGACCATGCTGTTTTGCCACATCGGCAATCACATGCTAATTAATGGTATTTGGAACTTGACTGGCATAATTAATAAAATCACTAGAGAGTCTTCACGTTAATCCTCACAAGATATGTTAGAAAACAAGAAAAATCTAGTGTATTATGATGACTGTCTATGTCATTATTGTAACTATGAGTGAAATATGAGGACCTAGATTCTATTCTTAATAAAATATAAAATAAAAATTTTGAATAAAAGATACAACAAGCACTAGATTTTGAATTTAAAACATGGTAAAAAAACTTGCAACAACCAATAAGATTAAAAGTTAAAAGACAAAAATATAGTATTACGATGTCACAAAAAGATGCAATAAGAGCTGTAATTTAAGTTAAGGTTTCAACTAAATACATATTAAAATCTTAGGTTCAATGTAAAGAATTGAATTAAAATACGGACACTTATCACAACTGGATAGATATTAATATATTACTACCTCCATCCCAAAAAATGTCATCCTACATTTGAACTAAGTGAAACTTTTTTTAAATTTAACTAGATTTATAGAAAATGATATCAATATTTGTATCTTTAAATAGATTTATTATGAAAATATATTTCATGATTCAGATCTAATGATAATTATTATGCATCATAGATATTAGTATTTTTTATATATTTGATTAATTTTAAGAAAGATTGACTTCTCAAAAAGCGAGAATGGTATTCTTCATGAGATGGACCGAATATGAAGTATCTTAATATATTCTAAAAAAGGTATCTAAATATGTACTCCCTCCATACTTAAAAATGAAGTCGTTTTGAACAAGGCTTGGGTCAAACATTAGGAATATAAATCATGAATAGTTTTTAAGTTGTTAAGTTTGAAAATGTGAAAACCATATGTATAGATTTGTCTTGAAAATACTTTCACAAAAATTTACATATATCATTTTTTGATAAATATCTTTATAAAAATAAGTAGTCAAAGTTATGCTTTGGAGACCGTGTCGCTATTCAAAACGACTTTATTTTTTAGTATGGAGGGAGTATTGTATTAGAAATGGGTATATAGAGATATAAATATATTATTATTTATTAGATGTATATCCAGAAGCTTTTAGTAGTATGTAACATGACATTAATTGCTGTGTTTGTTGAAGCACGAGTTGACGGGTACTTGGTTATTACTTACAGGTAACAAGTTGTTACTACTGCTTATGGGGGCTACCCTAATACTGCTGCATAGTACTACAATTCATGGGGCCAGTGCCGGGAACTTCAGCCTAGCTCTGCCCAATTGCCCAGAGAAGTGTGGCAACATGAGCATCCCTTACCCGTTCGGCATTGGGAAAGACAGCCTAGGCAAAGACTGCTTCCTGAAGGAAGATTTTGAAGTCATATGCAATACCAGCCAGCAAGCTCCAACTATCTATTGTGAGAGGAAAACACTGGCTATCTATACGGGGGGAGGATCAGTACCGTACTCCAAGGTGTTGAATTTCAGTCTTCTTGATGGTGAGGCACGCATTCAGAATAGAATACACTGGAGCTGCAAATACCAGAACAGCAGCAATATCACGAATGAATACCCAGCATTATCACTAAATCTCGGGAATTCTTTGAAGGTTTCCTACACTAAGAACAAATTTACAGCAATCGGGTGTGGAACCATCGCAAACATAGTGGGTTCTACGGATAGAACCATTGATTTCAACAGCTTGCACTACACCAGCGCATGTGCATCGTTGTGCGACAGTGATTTGAGAATCAGTAGGGGCCCTTACTGTGATGGCTTGGGTTGTTGCCAGACTTCACTTCCACATTATCTGAATGCCATCTATTTCGGATTTTTTTCATTATGATGACTTAATACATAACCCTGGAACCCAAGGTTTCAGCCCTTGCAGTTACGCATTTGTCGTCGAGGCTAGCAAGTTCGAATTCGACCCTTCCTATGCTCAATATTCAAATTTTCTGAAACAAGACGGTCTCCCATTGGTCCTTGATTGGAATGTTGGTAATGAGACTTGCGAGGAAGCCAAGAAAAACTCATCATCATTTGCCTGTCGTGCCTTGAACAGCGTATGCATCAATACAGCAAATGATTCAGGGTACCGCTGCAACTGCTCTCCAGGCTACCAAGGCAATCCCTACCTAGCCGAAGGATGCCAAGGTCAGCATGCATGCACCCACCTCCGTAATCACTTCCTTTTTTATTTACTCTGTGCTGATTGATTAGCTTTTTCAATTAGTACCATTATAGTGCTTTGATTTGCCAATGCAATGTTCCACGACTCACCTACTTATTATTCATTATTATAGACATCAAGCAGTGCGACTACTCTCCATCGCAATATCCTTGCAATGGCATCTGCACCAACACCAACGGAAGTTACGACTGTACATGCCCTAAAGGAACTAATAGCGAGGATCCTAAGACCTGTTGAACACATGAAACCTGAACTAATCTGTCCTCGTCGCCTATCTTGCGTGCTCTAATCTCTACCCTTTTCCCCGAATGAAGAGCTAGCCATTTTTAGAAATTGGAATTTTACATTAAAAATTAGAATAAAAAACTTAGCATCGTATTATGTGCATAACCATTGATGGCATTCCAGTTTCTGCCACGCCTGCATCCCAATCTTCAGTGCTGCAACTGTGCCAGTCAGAGTGCAACTGAACTTGGCTTTGCCGAGGTCTGCTGCGCCTTCGTTTCAATGGTAAATGGTTGCACTTTGCAGTACAGTTTGTTAGACTGAAACCACACACCAGTCACCACACCATGAAGGCAAGAAGCCACTGCCACAGTACCACTCCACTCTTGGGTAGTCCAGTCGCAGCATCCTGGTGGAGTCGGGAGTCCTGAATGGCTGATCCATCGCTACGGAATTGCCGCGCGCGGCGCGACACAGCAACGTGCGCAGTGCGCTACCGGCCGGACAGGTAGGAGAGCGCGAACGAATCGCCCATGCTCATCGCCGATGACGCGGCCGTCCCCGCGGAGCCCGGTCCCGGTGGCAGCGCGGGGAGCCCGAATGGTCCGGTCGTCTGCGTGGGGTCGAGCGCGAGCAGGTCCACCAGGACCATGTCCGACGGCGGCGGCGGGTCCACGCTCGCGGCGCCGCCCCTGGCCTCGAGCATCTCCACCACGCGCGCCATGGTGGGGCGCGCCCCGGGCTTCTCCTGCGCGCACCACAGCGCCACGTGCGCGAGCCGCCTCACGCTGTCCTCGTCCACCGCGGAGGAGACGAGGCGCCGGTCGAGCACCTCGACCACGCGCCCCTCCCGCGCCCTCTCGGCGACCAGCTTCGGGAAGTAGGACCACCGGCGGGAGGACCCACCGCTGGGGCCAGGCTCGGCCTGCAGGTTCCGCCGCCCGCCGAGGAGCTCCATCAGCACCATCCCGTAGCCGTACACGTCCGACTTCTCCGTGACGCCGGCGCCCAGGAGCCACTCCGGGGCCAGGTACCCCGTGGTGCCGCGCACCGTGGTCACCACCCGGCTCTGCTCCTTCCCCATCAGCGTGGACAGCCCGAAGTCCGACAGCATCCCGCGGAGGCGGTCGTCGAGGAGGATGTTCTCCGGCTTCACGTCCAGGTGGACAACCTTGGCGCGGCAGTCGTGGTGCAGGTACGCCAGCGCCTTGGCCACGTCCACGGCCACCTGGTACCGCTGCACCCACGTCAGGCACCGCCCGCCGGCGCCGTGCTGCGGGAAGATCCACCTGTCCAGGGACCCGTTCTCCATGTACTCGTACACGAGGAAGCGCGGGCCGTTCCGGACGAGGCAGAAGCCGAGGAGGCGGACAAGGCTCACGTGCTGCACGCTGCCGATGGCCGACACCTCCGACCTGAACTCCTTGTCCACGTGCGCCGACCCGTCGATCCGCTTCACCGCCACGGGCGTGCCGTCGTCGAGGATGCCCTTGAACACCGTCCCTGACGAGCCCCGCCCCACCACGTACTGGAAGCCGTCCGTCGCCGCCGACAGCGCCTCCAGTGAGAACCGGCTGGGCAGCCCGGCGACCTTGCGGAAGTAGCTGTACTCCACGCGCACCGACACCTCCTCGCCGCCGTCCAGCACCGGGCGCCTCGCCATGCGCTCGGCCCGTCCACGGGGGCTCAGCGCGTGGCACAGCAGCACCGTGACGGTGCCCGCCAGCGCGGACGACAGGATGACCGCCGTCGAGAGGTAGAATGGCCTCGACAGGCGGAAGCAGAGGAACAAAGTGAGCTCGAGTGCCACAAGCACGACGGCCGCCGCGCCGGCGAGGATCTTGGCCTTCTTGCCCTCCATGGATCACGCCAGTGCCATCAAGGCCAGGCGGCGCCGCGCCACTGCCACTGCCTCTGCCTCTGCCTCTGCCTCTGCCTTTGCCTTGACCTTGCGTTCTTTCACTTCGTCGTCGTGTTCCGAGCTAGCTTCGATGTGATGCTTGGTAAATATAGACATGAGACCAATACTCTGACGAATTTAACGACAGTGATGTCTCAACCAACCCAATGAGGTTTGGTTCTTTAACAGTGGCCTTTGTCTTGGAGTTGCAAACTACTGACTCGATCAGACAAAGGATAGTGGTAGCCTGGTAGGTAGAAGAACGGTTCATGTGAGGAATTGGGTTAAATGTCAGTGCTGATGGTACCTCGTCATGGCGAATTAATCCTAAATTTCGTTTTGCATAGAAGAAACCATCACTTGATTCACTTCCATGGTCAAGTTGAGGAAAGAGCACACTGATTCAACGGCAAGAATGACATCAGTGTATAGCGATTTGTGTGGTGTCGGCGTCTGTATTTTAGCCAAATCCAAAGTTGAATGTTTCATACGTTAAAAAAAAAGTTGAATGTTTCATCCATAACGATTCAACATTTAAGCAACATCACTGATTCACCCACGTTGACATTTGGAAACTAGTACAGATCAAGGAGAAACAATATTGGTCTTTAGAAAAAAGGCGAAACAAATATTATCTTGACCGTTTCGCTGAAGCCACTGCTTACATTCTCGACTGCAGCTGCAATTTCAATAGATCATGGTGTGAGCAATATTCAGACAACAAATCTTCCACCAGCAGATTTGGCAAGGGCGACGGGGGAATATATATAGAATCATCCAGATAAATAAGTTTTTTTTAAATCTCATTTCAACGGAACTTGTGTTGAATAGCAAAAGTGCACTTTGTGTAATGAATCCAATTATTTATATAGCCGAGTTTCTGTATGGATCATGTAACAAAAACTACGTGTTCCAGCTTCCTAGCTGTGTGGCAATTGGCAAACAGGTTAACACGGTCAGATCTACTGAACACTACAAGGCCAAGAGGCTGAAGTTTTGCACAGCTTCAAAACGCTGTGACAAAAATGGTATTGGCACCGCGTTTTATTGCCATACCCTGCAGAACCTTAATGATGGTGGTGGTGGTCATCGTCATCATCGTGTCCATCAGGAGATCCTCCTTCCCCAATCACATCAAGCTGTGGAAATAAGATGAAGATTGTACCTCAGTGAAAGTGAGGGTGCATTCATCACAACAGGTACATCATCTCATCATGCTAAAAACTACCCTTGGAATGCAAGCACCTTATGTTGAGAGTAAACAGCATACCGAGAAATATTGAGTACAGACGGGGCATTCATGTGGCTTGCCTTTCTCCAACCAAAACCACACCACATCATGTTCATCTTCTGTAAAAGGTTAACAAGTGCAGCATAGGCCAATTAGACAAGTTAGATACCATTTAGAAAAATGGATATTTTTTTCTTGATAAGATACAGGCAAGGATTCGAATTCTGGAAAAGACTAGGGGGGGGGGGGGGGGGGATATTTAGCAGAGCAGTAGTGTACCTCCTTTGCCACCAGGACAACCAACAATCCTTTTGTTGTAGTATGACTGAATCACAGCAGGAGTTTCCTATGGATGGAACAACATATATGGATATTAGTCCAGATGAACCACACAAGAATCAAAATGAATTTATAAATGAACAACGATGCAAAAGACACATATAAGCAAAATCATGATTCATATAGCACTCTATAAAGTGATTCATCGACAGGCCAAAGCTAAATGGAACCTGGTATCAGTTGGTCAGCTGCAAAGCTCACTGAATTCCAAACTGATGTAATCAAAGGACAAAGTCACTACAATAATAAAACATAAAGCTAATAAAAAGCACTGGATTACTAATTGTATCTTCTGCTGCTCTTTGGGTATTTTGGAAATCTCGTAATGAAATTTGTTTTCAGGGTTTGGTTTGGACAGGGTTGAGGAAAGTGCTGGTAAAGATTGCAAAAATGTTAAGAAGATGGCTGCCTATGATCAAGATGGAGGCGCAGGAGAAGCTGGAATGGATTATTCAACAGGTGGAACACGAAGCAGAATCACCACCACAAATCAGGTGGAGAGTGGATATGTTAGAGTTGGCACAATCAGATGCTCGGCCTTTGGTGGTCTCCAGCGCTGCAACGTTGGATCAATGTAATGGGGTTACGTGTTAGACTTTGTCTGAGTCTTTGTGTTCTGGTGTTGGCCTTGAGGCTTTTCTGTGTGAGCATGCGATTTTTAAACGCTGAACTTAAATGTTGTTGCTTTATTCCTTAATAAAGCAGGGAGACCTTTTATTCAAATAATAATAATAATAAAACACAAAGATTCAGTCATACAAAGACCAGCTACACTGTGTGGTTGGTTATCCTGATTTTGGGCAATGTGCTGACCAACCACAGAGTCTGAGAATGAAAAAGAAAGCCAACTAAGAAATGACAAATTCCACTTGAAGCAGAGCAACTTATATATTGTGTATTCCACCATAACGAACAGGACAACAATATGGGTTGGTTCACTAGAGCTCTTCATAACAGCAAGGCTCACATGGACATGGAACACACTGAAGAATCATATATAACTTTCAGCCAGAGAGCTTTTCCAAATTATTTAAGCAACAACGACAACGGAAACATAAACAGGAGTAAGCAGGAAAAAATCAGAAGATAATTAAATCAAATAGCAAAATCAAGATGCCTGCAAGTACTTTTGCAAAAAAGATTGCCTGCAGTATCGGAAATTCAATAGGTGTGCCATAATCAGTGTTTCAAAATCAGTATGTCGCAGAGAACCTAAAAAAAATGATCTAATATGCTAATATAATTGATGTACTAAAAGTACTGCAGATTCAAAAGGAATAAGACCTCATTTTAAGAAAAACACATTTGATAAAAGTGTGTAAGCACGAAAAAGGGTCCCAAGCTAGAAACTTTTCTGTGACCAGAAAGTTGTAGCAAGAGGAACTTTGACTTGGGACGCAGCCTACAAACTCAGTTGCCAAACCCAATCCACAACTATGACTCTATGAGCACGAATTTAATCACCAAGCAGTACTTAATAGACCAAAATGATTCGTTGGCCTCGAAACTACTGCCATGACTGAAGAAACACCATCTAAAGATGTGAGTTGTGACATATTTTCCCCAAAGAAACAAAACAACTCCACTGACTTTTCAGCTCTTATTATCCCAACATCTGAAAATATAATCTGTGTCTTCTCCAATTCTACGGTCTATGTTCAAACAGCATTTCAGTTCACGTAGACAAACAAATAAATCTAAACAAAATGTCATCCACGAGTGCAAGTCAGATGACCACACATTGACATTTCAGCACACTCTCAGTCTCTCACGAGTTACAATCCCATCCTGAACAATCAATTCAGTAGTCCAAAACTCCCAATTGCTCACGCGCCAAATGAAATGTAGAAGGTACCAAACCGAAATCACCCACCTTGGTGCCAAAGGGACCGACAGGCGCGTCCATGTCAAACCTCTTTTTCCCCTGAACAGAAAAACGAACCAAATCCAAGAAATTTAATATTTTGGACCAACAAATAACTCGTACAAAGAAATGAAGCAGCGGCAAAGCAGCCATGCACGGGACCTGGAGCTCGGCCTCGATCTCCTCTCGCTCGAGCCCCGTGGCGATCGGCATCACGTCCTCCACCCTCGTCCTCGTCCCCGCCGCATCTGACGGGAAACACAAGCCTTTGCATCAAATCGGGGCTACCGCCTAAGCTTGTGACTTGTGAGGAACAAAGGAAGAGTCGTTACCGAGAGTGGAGAAGAAGAGGGGCGCCGGCGCCGGCGTGCGGCGGAGGCCTGCTGCGGCAGCAGCGGAGGCTGCCGGGGAGCGGGGTCCCAGGGCGGAGCGGTGGTGGCGGAGGAGGAGGGAGATGGCGCGCTTCCACATGGCGGGCCGGTGGAGGCAGCGGCGGCACGAGCGGGCGGTAGAGATGGTAGTTAAGACAGAATCCGGCCAACTTGGGTGTTTCCGGCCTATAGACCGCCGGTGTAGAGGGACCCATTTTTGTGGTGTAAAATTTTGCAAATTCAGCAAAGTGTCTAGAAAAAAAGCCCTAAAATTTTATTGCAACAATTTTGGACTGCTCCGAAACAGCAATTTATTGGCGACCAGTTTGCATTTGCAAGTCGCTAAATGATAATGATATTTTGAAAAAAAAATTGCGACTGATGACTGGACTTTTGAAATAATTAGAATATTCTACGGAGTGGACAAACGGCGATGCCGAGGTCTTCAGCCTGTTCGCCTGCTCGTAAACGATCGTAAATTTTCAGTCGAGAACAGTGTTTTTCTCTCACACCAAACCAGCCAGCAGTAAATAATCCACGATACGATACGGCCTCCCGAACAGGCTGCTTGTGTTCAACTCAAAATACCACCATAAGATGGCACATGGTTTTGGCCCAAATACCATGGGCTTCCAACTCCAACGAAGAGCACCCAAAAGCGAGGCTACATCGCACACAGTGAAAGGGTCCGTAACCCATAAACTCCCTTCTCCAACCGTCGGGCGCAACAGAGCGTCCTCTTCCTCTCGCGAGCGCCGCCGCCTCTTCCCTTCCTCCTCTCGCAGGCCTGAGCGGGCGTGATGGAGCCAGAGGCAAGAGATTCCGTCTCCTCCTCCCATGGTCGTCTTCTCCAGGCCGCCGCGGCGAGCTCCGTCCCGGCGCGCTCGGCCCCGGCGCAGGCGAGCTCCGCCCCGGCGCGCTCCGCCCCGGCGCGGGCGAGCTCGGCCCCGGCGATGGTCGTCCCCGAGCTCCGCCCCGGCTCCGGTCGTCCCCGAGCTCGTGGTGGTGGGACCCGCCTGCGTGGAGGAGACGCAAAGGGAACGAGAGAGGACGCAAATTTGCGTATCGTGTTTCGTCGGACGCAAAATGCCTGCTGTGTTTGGGGACTCCGTTGGAGGTTGATTTTTCCCCGCAAAAGCACTGTGCACTACGCAAAATGGGGATGAGTCACGGTTTGGGTGCTCCGTTGGAGACAGTCTTATAACTTCCCAATTGATGAAAATAGAGATTTTTGTAAGAAAATATCCTCCAATAATTTCTTTAATTAGATTTTCAAATACATTTATCATCTATTCTGAATTCTCGCTAGATGAAGAGCAAAACTGGTTCTCTAAAGTGTGCACAAGGTATAGTGAGCCTGTTGGAAGGTGGAAAGATATGTTGTGTGATTTTATTCAAACGGCTCTCCGAAATCTGAATGATAATTTAGAGAGTGAGTTAAAAAAACATTTGAAGATACTCTTATTGGATTAGTCTTGAGAAAATATGCACGCAAAAATTACCGCTTATATCGACCAACTTCAAATGAGCAGTAATAACTATATATATTGTTGGCACTTACAAATCAACTACTGTATCATAATTTAATAAAACATTTTTTGAAAAGGCTTGATAAATTAGGTTAACACAACAAAAGAACTCAGTAGCTCATTTACATTAAAGATAAGTATTCTGGTTATATTTGGAACCAATAATACAAAGCATAAAGGTTTACTAGAAGTTTGAGACATATTCATACCAACATTTTTTTATGAGAAAGGACTCTAAACTTTGCCCATATATATAGGTGATAATCATTAATCTTTCTTTTTCCTTTTTCAGGATGGGACATGACAAGTACCCAAAACATTATGATGTGACCAATGTAGTTTGTTACTACTCCGAAAGTGAAAACTGTAATGGGTTACTGACATTGGGGGCACTCTAGATGTGTAAGACTCTCTCCAACAGAGTTGGCAAAACACGACGCAAACGCAAAATGCGTCCTCCATAGTGTTACGAGCCCTTCCCGCCGGCGCCCAGCGGCGACCCCGACGAACGCTACTCGCTGGATGAGGTCGTCTACCGCTCCAGCTCAGGAGGCCGGAGCGGAGGGAGGAGAGGAGGAGCGCACGGAGGAGGTCCGGCGGCAGTGGGAGCGTGCGGAGGAGGTCCAGCGGCCCGCGGACGACGACGGCGAGGCGGGACCGCTGCGGTCCTATTCCACGACACAAATCTTTGGCGAGGCCGTGCGCTCCTCTCTTCCTCCTCTTCTTGGCTGGCGGCGGTAGGGGCAGAGGCCACGCCGTGGGGCTGGGGGACGAGCTTGCGGTGGGGGTTGGTGGACCAGCTCGTCGTGGTGAGGCTGGTGAAGGTCCTTGTTTTGGTTTGGTAATTGAGTGACAATTTAGGTGGACTAATTGTGTTTATGTGAGATACACAGGTGATTAGTCCACAGGTACATATGTGTGAGCAACATATGCCATAGAGGTGAAAATGGCTTGGAGATGTTGCAAAGCTCACACATGTGATGATGAAGGAGCTTAAAGGCACATGAGACATGACATTGAGTCATGTGATCAAGGTGGAGAAGATCAAGACAAGACTTGGCTTGATGGACCGGTTGCAAGCGTGAAGGGCAAGTCGAAGGCTTTGGAGTGATGGACCGCGTGGCGGTGAAGCTTGAGCAAGACTTGGCGCCGATGGACGATGGCAACGGTGAAGAGCAAGTAGAGTCAAGATCGATGAACCAATATGATCATGTGATGATATGAAGGGGATCATATCATTGTTGATCGTGTTGGTGCATGTGTTGCATCGATATTGAAGGAGATGGAATGGAATGCGCAAGGCAAAGGTATAACCTAGGGCATTTCATTTCACCGGTCATACGTGTGTAGAGAAGTTTATGACCGGGTTTAGGATAGATGGCCGTACTATCAAGAGGGGCAAACTTGTTTGCATATCGGTCATCTAGTGCCACTCGAGTGATCTAACTTTGCATTGTCGCTGGGATCGAGTTGAGTGGCTAACATCCTTTAGGAAATGATTGTGAAAATGCTAACACACATATACATAGTGGTGTACACTTGGTGGTGTTGGCACATTTACAAAGGAGGTGGTGTTTACAGGGTTGAGATAGGTTTGGGTCCCTCTCTCCCTCCCGCCGAGCTTGCTCGGCGGGATTCGGCGCTTTCGGGAAAATGGGAGTGCCTATTTTTTATTGCGCCGGATGCAAATTCTTGTGGTTAGCATATTGGAGCAAGGGTGAAGAAGTTAGAAGTGAAAACGAGTTGGTCGCGAAGACGCTGGCGTCAGTCAACTGACCGGACGCTGGGTCTGAAAGCACCGGATGCTGGCTGGCTGCGTCCGGTCAGGCTGACGTACGGTGACGCAGAAGCTAGAGTGTGACCGGACGCTGGCTGCGTCCGATCGCGTTCGACCGGATGCGTCCGGTCATGCTTGGAAGCTTACTGGAAACGACCGGACGCTGAGGGACCAGCGTCCGGTCAGTTGAGAGCTGCTGCGTCCGGTCAAGTCAAGTGACCGTTGGAACCAGGACACGTGGCCGTCTGCGGACGACTGGACGCTGAGGTCCAGCGTCCGGTCAACACGACCGGAGCGTCCGGTCGGCCCGACCGTTGCCCAGTGAAGGGGTAACGGCTAGTTTAGCCCTTGGGGCTATAAATAGAAGTGGCCTTCGGCCATGGCTAGTGTGGAGCACCTTGGGGGACTTTGTGTTCATGCTTGAGAGTGCTTAGGAGTCCTCCATCTCACACATACTTGATAGCGATCATCCGATTGTGTGAGTGAGCGATTCTAGTGCGATTGCATCGTGAGGTTGCATCGAGTGGCACTAGGTGATCGAGTTGCAAGCCGGTGGTGCTTGTTACTCTTGGAGGTTGCCACCTCCTAGATGGCTTGGTGGTGGTCTCCGTCGAAGCGCGCAAGAAGCTTGTGCGGCGCTCCGGAGAAGTGCTTATGAGGGGCATTGTGCTCGCCCCACGGGAGCCGCGAAGAGCAACTCTAGTAAAGCGTGTCATTGAGCTACCCTCACTCAAGGGGTAGGTTCTTGTGGCGCCCGACGTGCGGGCTTAGCGGGTGATGCTAATTAGCTGCCGAACCACCAAGTGAGCGGTCGACACAGCGGGGACTAGCGTGTTGGCAAACACGTGAACCTCGGAAGAAAAATCATCATGTCAACCTTGTTCTTCCCGTTGGTTTGCATCCCCATTACACAAGCTTGCAATTACTTTTATACATATTAAGCTTGTGTAGTTGCTCTTGTAATTAGATAGCTTGTGTAGCTTGCTAATTACCTTCTTGCTTGTGTAGCATAGAAGTAGCTCCTTTGCGTGGCTAATTTGGTTTGTGTAACCTTGTTAGTCACATTACTTAGTTTGTGTAGCTAAGTATTTGCGCTCTCTAATTTGGCATTGGTTGCCTTGTTATTGAGCATTGCTAGTGAGCTTAGTTGGCTTTGTGCTTTTGCTTACTAGCATGTGTAGGAGCTCCCTTGTTGCTTAAAGAACTAGTGGCATATGTTTGTGTAACCTTGCTCCTAGAATTGTTTAGGAGAGCTCTAACTAGCCCGGCATAATTGTTACCTTTGCAAGGTGCTAGTGAACATATATAGTGGGATATAGTCTTGGCTAGACCGATAGTTTTAATTCCGCACTTGTATCGGTTAGCCGACTGTAACCTTGCTCCTAGAATTGTTTAGGAGAGCTCTAACTAGCCCGGCATAATTGTTACCTTTGCAAGGTGCTAGTGAACATATATAGTGGGATATAGTCTTGGCTAGACCGATAGTTTTAATTCCGCACTTGTATCGGTTAGCCGACGCGATTAAGTTTTAGAAAAGACTATTCACCCCCCCTCTAGTCCGCCATCTCGACCCTTCAGCTAAGGCCGAAGCTCGCCCGCACGGTGGCGGCGGGTCCAGATCTCGCCGGGCACAGCGACGCCAGGTCCGAAGTCGCGCGGTGAGGCTGGGGCCGGATCCAGAGCTCGCGCTGTGAAGCTAGCTCGCACGGCGACGGCCGCCCTGGACCCGCTCCTCTTCTTCCTCAACGCCGGCAACCACTCCCTTCTTCCTCAAGCTCCTCCTCGGACGACGACGAGGCAGGCCCGCGGCGGGGCACGGCCAGGCGGGACCACGCGCGGGGAGCCGCCGCGAGGAGCAGACCGCGCGGCGAGGAGTGAGCGGCGCTTGGCTGGGCGGCCTTCTGCGTTGGACTTTTGCGTCCGTCGTTGGAAATGTGAAGTTTTAGTGCGCGACATTTTTCTTATGCGCGACATAAACCAACGAATAAGTCTGTATTTGGGTTTGGGCGGTAGAAACCGTCTAAATGAAAAGTTCAAAAAGTAGACCGAATGATTGTCCTGCGTCAGCTTCCAAATTTAGCAACAATCAACTGGAGCACGAAACTCAAACAAGATCCAATGGCTGGCATTCATCGAAATCGCTCTCTAAAACGCACAACTCCATAAACCCTAGCGGACAAAGCAACCCTCTCTCTCTCACCAAAACCCCCTCCCGCTCCCGCTTCCACCCAATGGCGTCCCTCCCTAACGGCGCCGGCGCCGCCGCCTCTGGTTCCTCCGGCGCGCGCCCAGTGGACAAGGAGGTGGACTTCGCCAACTACTTCTGCACCTACGCTTACATCTACCACCAGAAGGAGATGCTCTGCGACCGCGTCCGCATGGACGCCTACCACTCTGCCGTCTTCCGCAACGCGCCGCACTTCCAGGGCAAGGTGGGGAACCCCATGAACTGAAACCCCTCAAAAATCCATTTTCTCCAGCAATTTTGGGGCCCGGTTTGGTTGATTCGGTGGATGTGGATCTGTCAGGTGGTCCTTGACGTGGGCACCGGGAGCGGCATCCTTGCCATCTGGAGCGCGCAGGCCGGGGCCAGGAAGGTGTACGCCGTCGAGGCGACTAACATGGCGGAGCACGCGCGCGAGCTTGCGCGCGCCAACGGCGTCTCGGACATCGTCGAGGTGATACAGGGCACCGTGGAAGACGTTGAGCTTCCAGAGAAAGGTGAGACTGATTTCCTTGATGCTCGTCTTGTGATTACTGAATCGATGGTAAAAGCTAAAAGGAATGAATTTCTGTTGCAATTGGAATGCTACTCCAACCATGTGAGTGACAGAGTGTATTGGATTTTATATATCATATCAAGAGAAAAGTTGAAATTTTTAATCTGAACATGGAAGTTATGATGTGCAGAGTACTGACTACTCTGTTTCTATCTGTTGTTTGTGATGGCAGTTGATGTCATTATCTCAGAGTGGATGGGCTACTTTCTTTTGAGAGAGTCCATGTTTGATTCCGTCATTTGTGCACGTGACCGCTGGTTGAAGCCAGATGGTGTAATGTAAGTCCATCCCGCAAGTTACGTTAAGAAGCACTTTCTTTGTTGCAAGCAGAACACAGATTTACTTAGCCTAAGATCATTCTTTTGCAGGTATCCTAGCCATGCTAGGATGTGGCTAGCACCCATAAGAACTGGTTTGGGTGACAAAAAGAGGGAAGATTTTGATATTGCTATGGATGACTGGAGTCTGTTTGTTCAGGACACTCAAACTTATTATGGGGTCAACATGAATGCTTTGACAAAGGCATATCGTTCAGAACATGAAAAATACTATTTGAAGGTATGCCATCCTTATTTATCTTCTAGTTCATGACTGTAGTCTTGGAGTGTAAAATCCAGGTTATTTCAGCTTATGAATGACTTTTATTTTGTTATTATGGTAATGTATATGTCTTTTTAAGTATAATAATGTCCTTTGTTGCACTTCCCTAAGTAATAACGATATGTCTTTTTAAGTATAATAATGTCCTTTGGTGCACTTTCCTAAGAAATTACAGTACTCAATTTAGAGAAACAATGATCCTTTGAACCTGTAGCAGTATTTTGGATGAACTGTTGCTTACAAAGTTGTACAGCCTACATTTATCTGCACTGAAATTGGAACTCTATTAATTTAGCCTACACATTGAAGCAAACCCAAGATTGTTTATCCTAAAGTCTGGGTATACTTTCAGTGGCTAGTTCTGCACTTGCTCGAGGGAATCAATAGATTCTTGCTGGGAAATCAGCTTGCAAGAGTTTTGAATGACAAAGCCTATGTATTTCATGTTCCTTTTCCACACACTTAAATGTACACATGTTTTTATTCTGCTGCAGTCTTCAATATGGAACAATCTTCATCCAAACCAAGTTATCGGTCAACCTGCAGCTATCAAGGAAATTGATTGCTTGACAGCCACTGTTGATGAGATCCGAGAAGTCAGAGCACAAGTTACATTGCCAATCAGAATGGATGCTAGATTATCAGCACTGGCTGGATGGTTTGATGTTCATTTTCGAGTATGTCAGACTTAACTGCAACCCACTAAATGCTATGACTGAACTACATTTAGACTTTACTTAAGAAAGTGCTTGCTATTTTTATAATATTTTTAGGGTAGTGCTCAAAACCCTGGTGTGGAGGAAGTTGAATTAAGTACAGCGCCAGATGAGCATGGTGGAACTCATTGGGGTCAGCAGGTTGGTTTCCTGGGCTATACTTACATTGCTTTCTTGTCATTCCTAGAATCTGCTTCCAGTTATAGCCTGTAGTTACTATTTTTTCAATCATTCTCCCTCTACCTGTAAATATTGACTGCTAACAAAAGAAAAATTGTGAATAGAAGGAAAAGAACTATCTATTTTCCCTTTTGAATTAATATAGGCAGAGTGCAAACCTTCTCTTGGAGCAAAAGAAGAAAAGAAGAGAAAAAGGAACTTTTTTTAATATTGATTTCACCAAAATTGCTCTACAAATGAATCCTTTTATTTGAGGTGTTACGAAAAAAGATACTCTTTCAGTTGATTTTGCCATTATCGAAATGCATACCGCTCATAAAGCAGTTAACTGGTCTAGAAAAATTGATCAGAGTTTTGTTCCTTTTCAAGGTATTCTTGCTGACTCCACCTCTAAGTGTGACTAAAGGAGACAATGTTAATGTTTCCTTCTCGATGGTTCGCTCAAAGGAAAATCATCGACTTATGGATATGGAGTTCACCTATGAATTGCATGAGTTATCTGGCAAGAAGCACCCAGCAGTGACAACCAAGATGTACTTAGAGTAGAACAAGGTACGGACTATACCTCTGGTTCACCGGCATAGTGACATGTGACACAGATGCTTACACATAAAGCATGCTGCGTTGCTTTAATTGATAACATGGCTCAATCTTACCCTTGTTCATTTTTGCATTTATGCTTTGACAGAGTTGAGTAGAGGCCTGATTCATCATCGTTAGATGAAAAGACGGAACCGGCTACCATGTGCCCTCACAGCGCTGTTACTGAACCTTTGCTCAGAAGCTGAGCATATGTAAGTGCCTTAGGGCCCCTGTGTGCTTGTTATACCCATGATGTGTACATTGAGACCATGAGGCATGATAACGTGCCAAAGATTCTGTTGTATTGGTAATATCTTATTGTTTGATTGCTGAAGTAACAGAGGAGCTATTGCTTCACAACATTAATGTGCTAGCAGATATTGACCCACATTACAGCTTTTAGCAACATTTGGTGCAGAATTTTGTTGAATTCAATTCAGTTTGTCCAAGGCTGATGCATGATGCAGTTGTTAATCGGTACGTAGGCACCAATCCGTGCTGCCGCGGCGTGAGATCCTTTTCAGGCGCACTTGTTGTAACACCTTGGTGTTATGAACTCGATAAGCACTGAGATTATGGCATGAGAAATAGATTTATAAATATAGTGAGTTAGTTACTTAAATGTGCTAATAAAAATTTTAACAAGAAAGTAGGAAATTAAGATAAGCCTTTTCGTTAAAATGGCAAACACTTGAATTTATGTTTAAAATACTATTTTTGGCGAATCATATTGAGCGAATTAGTTAAATGGTGCGTGTATGTATATTTGCTCCTACGGGTTAGTATTAGGTATGGACTATGGCATGAAGTATTTGTTGGTTGAGGTTAGCATGGTTTAGATCTATTAAAAATTGCGACAAAAGAGTTAATGGTTACTTAGTCCTAACTGAAAACCTTAACGTTTGTAAGTATGAAGGGTGGTAGACAATGCTATTTTGACATTTAATTTTTAACAAAAATGTTTAAACACTAGTTGCATGTTTTTTATTGTTGATTGCATCAAAGTGAGTGCTTTGTGATGGTATAGGTGTTGGTTTGGTTAGTGCTTGTTTTGATCACTAGTTAAATGCTGTTAAATAGCTAGAACGTGCTGTCGGCTAGCTAGTTCTTGACCTTGGGCACTGGTTGGCAGTCCCAAGTTGGCACGTCTCTATCTTCCTCTCTAGGTTCATCTTTGTCTGAGTTTGTTGCTACTGTTAGTAGCCGTATATATACCTTCTTGAGCTTTGTCGAGATGGTAGTCTTCACCGAGCTGGATTGGAAATTGGGCGCGCTTTAACATTCGTGCAACGCACGATTCTGGCAGTTTGGCCAGGTGTGCGCGGTCACCTAATGCTCTGGCGCTCGCAGGCTACCTTGCTCGGCTTGTCGTCGCGCTGCGCTGACCGAGCACCCTGCTCAACTTGTCGTGTGCCCGAGCAAGGCCATGTGCTTAAATGACCTTGCCGTTTTTCTATTGAAAAATAAATAACGAAGTAGAATAGAAAATGCACTTATACGTATCCTATACCAGCATGCCATCTTGAGCCGTTCGTTTCACCTACCACGGCCTGCACTGTCCTTGCGACCTTTCCGCCGTGGCCGCACACGCCGCGTTGCCCCTGCCCTCTGCCTTCTAGAGGTTGCCGAGCCGCTGCTTGCTCTCCCTCCCTCTCGCTCTCGATGCTCGTCACGGGCGCGTCAGCCATGGACGCGACCGAGCACCCTTGCTGCCCGTTTTCATTGTTGCGTGCGGTCACAAGCCAAGCCGAGCTCGCCACAGCTCCGCCCTTCCTTTTCTCCGCACCGCGCCGGCCCTCTCCGCCGGCCTAGCTCGCCGCGCGCAGGAGCTCCGCCGCCTTTGGCCGCCGCCGCCGCCGTGCTGCACATCGCACCCAGCCGTGAAGTGTGATCACAGTGGTCTATTTGTTATGATATCTTCAGACTCTGCCTTTGCCTCTTTGGGATACAAAATATGTTTTGTTGGATTAATGTATTTGGTTATAATCTATAAATCTGGATTGAGCTGGTGCTGAACTGCTGATAGACAGAAGCCTCAATGTAAC